>NW_009646501.1:523421-633779 GCF_000708025.1 Charadrius vociferus
GGGGGGGGGGCAGGAATGAGGTGCCTTGGCAGAACCCGTCAGGCAAACTTATTCAGAAGGCACTTGCATCTCAAATGCAATTTGCTAGCCAGCATTATTCATTTCTGGATTTAAGAGCACTAATCTATTGTATTTAAAACTTAAAAGATGTTTGTGCTTGGTCTTAACAAAAAAAAAAAAAAAAAGGAAAAAATTAATCACACAGTGTATTTTGGTAAATACATTTGTTTTACTGGCCCATATTAGTTTACTGCTCACATTACTGAGCATCGTCCAGAGTACTATGTGAAGCCATTTTATAGAGGGAGAAATAGGTATTGCTGCAGACTGCAGGTGTCTGAAAACTTCTCCAAAAAAAAGAAGAGGGGGAGAAAAATTGAGCCATCCATTACAGGAGACAGACTGTGTGACACGGGAATTACAGTACCCTTCACCTATTGTTATCATTTATTGTTTTGTATTACAATCATTTCTGCAACCCCCAAATCAGAGCTCTTTTTATGTTAGGCACTCTCCAGACCATCCCACGAACATGGTCCTCATAATCGGTATCACAGGGCATGAAAGTTTGGGACTGGAATCGTTCTTGCTTTTCTGTTCTGTATGGGGAGGAGGGGTAAATTAAGCTCTAGGGGTAAAAACAGGGTCTGGGTTCTTGAATGTCAGATCCAGTGCTGCAGTGAAAAGGTATCTTTCTTCCCTCACTGAATTTCTAGTTTCGTATCTTGTGCCTGACATCTGGATGGCATTCTAACAACTTCAGAGGGAAAAATGTGTAATGGACAATCAATAAACTCTTTGTTGGGGAAATTTTCTCCTACCGTAATGATAGAATCAGGAACTGAAAAGGCATGGCAAGACAGTTCAGAGCTGTTCATCAATTATCACTGCTATTTAGTTTCTTGAAATTGGAATGGAAAAGTCAGTGCCTGAGTTGGTTTGAAGACATAGAAAGTGCGTGTTGTTCCATTACCTCCAACTTTGGTAAACTCCTTGTAAGTCTATGACAAATTACTAATCAGTCTGCAATTTTTCATACCTGTCTTGTCTCTATTTTTCTGTGCTTTGGCGTGATTACTGCATATTCTATCTCACAGCATCTTGTAAACGACATACCGGCCTTACTGAACGTGATGTTCCCTCCGGCATTTGCTGAGCCGAGTCCCACCCCGGGCGCTTGCGTGCAAGGGCTGAGCTCTCCCCGCGCCCGCGGGGCAGGAGGAAGATTGCTGAAGTCAGGCTCATCGCTAAAAGGCTCTGTATCCCCCCCCCAGTAAGCTGGAATTTCTCCCATTGATAATAACTGCAGTTGTGTAGTGTGTCAAATAGCTTCAGACTTTCCTCTAGTGTTTCCTGTCTTCTATTAAGTTTAATGTCCTTTTCCTTTAGAAGCGATTATAAGTGCACTAACTACAAATAACACACAGCAAAAGCAATGTTGTAACATGACTGGTTTGCTTAATCTGTCCGTGAGTGACACTTTCCCCCATCACCAGCCTCGTTAACCCAACCTAATTTTTGTTTCTTTCCCACTGTGATTGCTTTTTTGTTGTATACAGCTGATAAATTCCATTCTTTCAGTGTAATACTTCACAGATTTCTGGATGAGTTCTTCAGGATCCTTCTGGGGAAAGCCTGAGCCCCAAGGTGCAGCAAGAGCAGGGGCAGCCGTGAGAAGGCGTTTCATGATTATTACTCCACTGCTACTTGTGAGCCCCCACCTGGATCCGGGTCCTGTTGAATTGGGTACAATACACGTGTGACAGGAGGGCATTGCCCCCTTCGGTGAAGTCTTTACAGGCTTTTCCCCCAAGAGGGTTAAAGTGTGGTGAAAGATAAATTGATGGGAAACCCACCAAGGCCAATTGCTTTGAAGTTTCTAGAAGAGCGAGTTACAAATAATAAGAGAAAAAGCAGCAAGCGACAAACCTACATCACAAGGTGCCTTCATGTACCAGGCACAGATAAATGAGATAGAAAGCTTTTATTTTATTTTAATTTTTTTTACAGCCGTCATTGCAGTGTCTCCTGGCTGCTGTGGGAGCAGCTGACTTACTGCACCAGTTAACAAATGGGACAGGTTTGCTGCCTTTCAGAGACGCGGGTGTGCAGGCATAGCCCCAAGGCTGGCCACCGTAATGGGCTCTCTGCTCTCCATCGCGTTTATGCCATTCCAGAGCCATAAGGTCCTGTGTAGGACAAATGGATGATGCCAACGGCAAACAGTTTGCTGGTTTGGCTGACTTGCCCTTGGGAATCTGAGGGGATGGGAAGGTTGCGATGTTGGCTGTGGGGATAAAGCCTTAGAAAGTGAAAGGTGTCAAAAAGGCATATATGCAAGGAGCAGAAGGTCCTCGGGGCCACAGAGAATGGCACAAGATCAAGAAACCCTCAGTCATGGTAGGAGTCACTGCACAAAGGAGACTGAGTGATTAAATAAGTCTTGTTTGCCACACTCCTGCAGGGATGAAGATGCGTTTGAAGGAGTTTTGAAGTAACCCAGCCCCCAAGTGAAGGAGACAGTCAGCTGGGATTAACGTAGTGATGGCTATTCGTATGCCAAAGTGACATAGGGATGAAGCTAAAAGGCCAGAAGCTCAGGAGAGAAGTGGACTTTATGTGTCAGCTGGGAGAAAAAGAAAAGTGAGAAAGAAGAAAGGAGGGAAAAGGTGGCAGGGGCGAGGGAGTTGAGAGCTTGCTACAACTTGAAAAAGGCATCAGAAGTGCTACTACATTAAATGAAGGAGGGCATCAAGGGGGAATATTTTGCTTTTTCAGAAGTTTAGAAGGAACTGCACTAATAAAGTAAGGTGAGCACACAAGGTCAAGGAGGCCAAAAATGAGCAATGAGACAGATTTACTGTTCTGACAGATACACGGCTCTCCACCTGCCACGGCCCAGATGTGGGACAAAGACCTGAAGCAAGAGGCATAAGATAAATAGCTGTGCAGGAAGGCTTTAAATTACAAGGGATCAATTTCTCTGACATAAATAAAGTTTCTTTAACCTCAGTTCCCCCATGAGTCAGCATTTCCAGCTGGAAATGATTAATACACACAAAAAAAGAGATATTAGAGACGTGATTGTGAGTGGAGAATGTAAATTTAAGAAAATCAGTACTTAGCTGGGAAGGATGGAATAAGATGCAACAATTCTGTGATTAAACAGGACTATATAGTCATTAGCCTGTGAGCAGGGCAAAATTCACAGTGCATTGGCCCCCAAATTTATGGTTCCAAATTTCCTGTCTTCAAGGAGAGTCTCTGCTCGTTCTGCTTCTATTAAAGGTAAGATATATTCTAAGCTGTGCTCTCAAGGGACTGGACTTTCCCAGGCTCGTACAGATCTACCCTCCTTCGCAGAAGTGTGGAATGGTGACTCTTGCCTATTAACCCATGAACTTGGCATGAACAGGGACTGACCTCCACTGTGCTACCACTTAAGTTATCCAATTTTGTCTCATTTGCACACATAATTTGCTGCCAAGGTGACATTATTGAGTGCTCATGATGATGAGGACATGTTATTGAGGGCAAGGGGAGAAAAGTAAACATGGGCTGGAAATTTGAGCCTGGAGATAAAGTAGGTTGAAGGCAAAATGAAGCACACGCAAAAGGTGGTTGTAGCGTAGGGCTGCGTTGGTCACTGGTTAAGATGCCTGTAGGTCATACATGGATTTATGTCAAAGTATGATGTCCACAGCCTGTGTTTAGAAACCTCCCTAGAGGTTTGTTTAGGATGGTTTTTTTTTGCCGTGTAGGTTTCATTTGGGGTTTTTTATTATTATTATTTGTTTGGTTTTATTGTTGTATTTTTCCTTGCTTGTTTTTGTTCTTCAAAATTGGAAAAGGACCGATGCAGCTCCCCCAGGCCACCGACTGTCCCAGGAGCAGTTCAGACTGAGCATGTAATCAAAGTGGTTTTTCTAATACTTGTGCTCTAAGATATTTTTTACTTAATATTGCACCCATAAAAGCCTCAACTATTTTAAGTAATCCTCGCACCTAACCAACTTTCTCACCTTTGTACTTCTTATACATCCCCCCATAACCTGGTCTGGAAATGCTTTCAGCAGCAGTGCTATTCTCCACTGCACGGACAGTCCTGGGGAGCCGGAGGCTGCACACACCTGAGTGTGACAGCGGTGGCAGCATCTCTTATTCATGTATTGAGCAGGAATCGTGCTCAGATGCAGCTTGAGGATATCTGAAGTGTGAACTGTGCCATAACCAGTACAAGAAGATGCACAATGATGCAGGTTTTGTTTTGTAGCTCAGAGGAACAGATACTGCGTCGAAGAGGGCAGTAGCTGTAGCAGGATCAGTGAGAAAGGCTCCGAAGCTGTCTCTGTTGAAGCACTGGTTATGACTCTGGGCTTACCTGAGTGGGGAAGGAACGAGCATGCTCTTTCAAGCATTGACCAGCTGATAGCCAAGCTGTGGTAACCCTCCACATCCACGTTTCTAGCCAGTTGTTACTGCAAAGTAAAACACACCGTTTTGTTCTACATTCATTTGTTTTAAAAGCCAGTCTTTCCTGTTCATCGTGTTTCGACTATATCTATTTTTTAATAGCCTATAGAAACCAAAACCATCTTTCAGCCTCACTGGTCCCAAGTAACAGAAAGCTTCAAATTTCTGCTCGCTGCTCATGTGCTGCCGTGATTTGGAATGGCGGGAGGTCAAGATAAGCAAAGGGACACAGAGAAGCTCATAGGAACTGCTGGGCTTGGACCTCCCGGTGCGGTCTCAAGGTCAGAAATCGCAGCTGCTTCTCACAACTCAGTTCGAAGTCCCAGGCACTTCTCTGGGCAAGCGGTCTCCTGGAAGGGGGAAAAAGGAGGGGACAAGGACCACAAAGGCTAAGATTGACCTGCTGGTTTTGTATCACTTTGAACTATAAAAATGAATGGGAGAAAATGCCTATTTTAAAATGCTGAAATAAGTCCCAATAATTCTCTATGTTTCTCTTCATTTTACAACATTAGCTGTGAGTACTTTTAATGAGTCTTTTTATGAAAACCTATTTGGGGGGGGGGGGGGAAGTTATTAAGCCTCCCACAAAGGGATTTTATGGTTTTAATTATAAACAGGTAATGGAGTCCATGTAAAAATTACCTTTTGACTTTGCAATAAAGCCCATTTCCCCCTAAGGTAAGAACTCCATAAAGAGCGAATTACACAGCAAGGGAACGGAGAAGTCAGCACCGAAATCACAAGGTGCCTACACAACGGCAGTTTTTGAGCAGCCCTAGGGGTCCATCAACCTTAGTCTGCGTGTCTGTCTGTCTGTCTGTCCGCTGCAGGCCAGGGAAACCGCCGAGGGCAATGCAAGGTTGCAGGGTGGCCCCGGCTGTCTCGCTGCTCTGCATTCGGGCGGCCTCAGGACTTCTTTAACTTTGTTAAGGGGCACGTACGGATCACCCAGAAACCACAGCTGGAGACTGATGTGCAGGGGAGAGCTGTAACAGCTCAGCTGCTTTCCTTTGGGCTGCACAGTGAGCTCTCGTGGTTGGAAAGGTCCACTTTTTTTTTTTTTTTTTTTTTTTTTTTGGTGGGTAATATTCCTAGACTGATCCAGCCTGGCGTTCTGGCTGGGCTTTGCCCACTCTGCACCAGGAATCACTCGCATCTCAACCATGGAGAAAGGCCCTGTTTTGGAAAAGCTTTCTTTTCAGTGATTTTCATCACAAAGAAGTAAGACTCTTCTGCTAGCCCCGTTCTGGAGAGGTTGGTCGAGGTCCAAGCTGTCAGTACGGCTAAGGGTGGTAGCTACAAGCCACCTTTCCCTGTCTTGAAGGGAAAATAGTGTTTTGCCTCCCGATGTGAAATGCACGTATTTCTGATTATGAGAGGAGGTATTTTCTTGGCACTGAGACCCTGTGCTGGCGTTCAGCGCTGAGCTCAGCTGTGCTGCTTCTGCAGACTTCTCATGCCCTTGAGTAAGTCACTAAATTTTCCTTTGCCTCCTCATTTCTCCCCTCTTCCTTCCTGTCCACAAGGAGGTCAAGTCTGTGATGAATGGGTTGTCTTTTAGCGTAAGGGCAAGTGATCCAAAGAGACTGAGTTACTGTGACTTAATGAGTTAATTACGTCACTCGTCTGTCAGCAAGAACTGACTGTACGCGTGCTCTCGCCTGCTTCCTGCTAGCAAATACAGCACGGTGTTTTAAAACACCATAAACAGAGTTACTCCAGCCAAGAGTCTGCTGCATTCGAAATTAGGGAATAAAGAAAGGTTCCTGAAAGCGAAGACTCTGAAATAAAAACATTTATAGAAAACGTGAAACCTCTTTTTTTTTTTCAGAGCGCGACCCGGGTGTCCAAACACGCTCACGTCCCCCTTGCAGCGGAGGTCAGCCGGGCAACGGCAGGGCCTTGTCTTGCAGCAAGACATCTCCATGGGGACATCAGGTAAGTCGTGCTCGTGGGCCAGCGGTGCGTGAGCAGCAAAACTAGCAATTCCACAACAAAACCGGGCCAGTGGCTGGAAGCCGGCCAAGGGGTGGCCCTTTCGGAGAGACGAGCCAGCACCGTGCCGATGGGCTGTTGGCAGCGCGGGCTGGCAGGGGGCAGCGGTGTCACCCACGGCCGCCATGTGAGTGGCACCTTTGCGAGACCTCAGGCTCTTTCCAGGCCTCTGGGTGTTATTATAACGCTCTAGTCCAGACCAGCTATCTGTGCCACCTACTAGAAGTGGCTAGTTATCTGACTAAGTTAATACACGTCAATATAAGTTTTAATTGCCGCCTTTGAGCTGGGAGACTGAGAAAGAAAGAGGTGAAGAGGAAAAAAGCACAGCACCGCAGACTGTAATTTGCAGTCTTTTAGCTCTCCCTGTATATCATTTATAAGGATATATAGACTGTTATGGCTCATCTGTATCCCTCTAATCATTAATGAGGTGCCTTTCATGCCCTAAAGTTAAAGTCGTAAAAGTAAAGTGTGTTTTCTACTGCAGGTCCATTTTAGTTCTTTATACAAATGTCCTAGTGCCCTTTGTAATGTATTTGCTATAAATCTTGACAGCATTATTTGTTTTGTTTTTCTATCTAAATGCAGTGCTGAGTGGAAACAGCCTCATTATCTCCCTATTTCTAAAGAGAATTCGCTGTCTTTGAAAGGTGCTATATTAACAGCCCTAGAGATAGAAATCCCTGTACGTACAGAAGAGGCACAGCACAGGCACAGGCAGGCGAATCGAGCCTCCCCCTTCCTCGCTGTTGTGCTCTAAGTGATGAATGAGTGGTACTTCACTTATCTGTCCCAGAGTTGTGGGTTCCGCAGCAAGCCGGCTCGTCCACATCTCGCCTTTTCCCTTGCTAAACGCAGCGCCAGATGAAAGATTTTACCAAATCTAGGGAAACAAAAATTTGCTTTTTTATAAACTAGGCTCCCTCTTTTTTGACTTTGAGACAGTTAGCTTGTGGCAAGCTGAGCCTTGTGCTCTTTTTTGTAATACTGATCACAGTTGTGTCTGACAGTTAACTGAGTCCCCACTGTAGTCGACTCTTGGATTTTTTGGGGTCTCACTCTGGAGGTGTTTTTGTGACTGGTTCTGATGCTTCTTTACTTTCCTGCATTTTGATTTTAAGCTCTCCAGCAAGCTACAATCCCAGCAGTCAGCATCCGTAACCCTGCTGCAATGTCAAGGAGACCCCCTAGGTCACATCCTTCCGTTTGGGGAGCAGCCAGCCTGCGCGCCTGTAGCACGGGTGGTGCTTCAGTCGGCTGAAGTTTCACCACGACTGTCTTAAGTCAGGGTGTACAATTTGGTTTCAAGGAGGTTTAGCTCAACTTACATCAGTATTTTAAACAGCACGAGGGAAGAAAGGTCGGTTACCCGACGTTTATAAGATCTAGCCCAGGATTTAAGTGCCGCATTGAGGTCTGTAACCTTTTGCAATGCCTTTCCTCCCTATTTGAGCAGTCTCTGGTTAGTACGTTGTCAGCCCTGACTCCTCTGGATAGCAGACGCGACGAGGCAGCCCTGTACACCCCCCGTGATGCCTCACGAGATAACAAAGCAGGACAGTTCACTGAGAAACGCCATTGTGAAGCAGGTGGACATGAAGTTCGCTTTCGTATCCCAGATTTCTTCATAAAAAAACTTTGTTTCCTAGTGAGAAAAGGAATCTGCTACAAAAAAAAAAAAAAAAAAAAGTGTTAGTGAGAGAATGGGAAAACGGAGAGTAATAAGTAGGTGGAGTTTAAGGAATGTGAGGCCATTTTTACTTTCTCCACTGCTAAAACCTGCCTTTCTCCAAGACTGGAGCGGCTCTGTCAGCCCAGCTGCATCTTCACAGCACGAGAAGGAGTGCTTTAAGCCCCCGAGCCTCCATAAAGCCTTTACAGAATTGCTTATGGTTGTCTATTCAGATGGAGCCGATAGCTAATCTTCTTCCTGCACATACCCACATGCGCACACACACACACACACACGACCTCTTTCATGATCCTCCACTTCTTCAGAGACCCTTCATAAGTACATTTCGGGTATCATTCAAAGTCCTTTGAAACCAAGGAGGGTCTTTCTTTTAGCTTCAGTGGGCTTTGGCTGTGGGGCTTATCCTCATTTTAAAGCAGGCTTCTTTTCTTGAGAAATTCCTCTGAAGATTCTCAGAAAAGGTTAAAATGATGTTTACACCTCAGACCTCTGCGTGGGAGGTACGACACGGTGGTATATCGGTACCGGTTCCACGTTACAGATGTTTAAAGAGTTAAAAAGTGGCAAGTAATTTTTCTAAAAATTCCTGTAACAAAGTCCAGTTCAACGAACCACTAATGAATATGTTTAAATCTTGTTAATCTCCCTGGGAATCCACTACATGGTTTGCTGAATGGCAGCCAAAACGCAGACCTCCCACTAGAAAGGGCTGGATTCATTTTCTCTTTCAACGTGTATACCAGAGGTTTTAAAAACTTAATTGTAAGCGTGCAAGGTCTTGCGCCACAGAGTCACGTAGGTGGAATCTGTTTCTAGACGAGCTCTCCGCTACGTGTAGTATATTAAAATCAGTAAACACACCATATGCTTTTCCTCTCATCTTCAGTCATGTTTGGTTCAAAGAAATGCAGGTGGATCGTTGCTTCGCTTCACGTGCCAGGTGAGCAGGAGGGAAGGCACTTCACCTCTCCCTGGGGACTGTTTGTACCATCTCAAAGGGCTTCTGCACCTCGGAACACATTTTTGCATCAGACAGTATTTCTGTCACCAAAACATACTCGTCTAGTTTGATCTTGGCAATTAAGCACTGCAAAGGTTTTGCGTAGGTATCGTCAAAAAATAAATCTCGATGGGGAAAAAAATGTTCCGAGAGGATGTTTTCCTTTGTCCTCCATCTGCCGATCCTCCTGCTGACAGCAGCCCAGCTCATCCGGAGTCCTCTCCTTTGCAGACAAAGGATGGCCCAGAAACCCTGCTAATAAGGTCTATTGAGAGGCAGATCTCTTTTTTTCTTTTTTTATTCAGAATTATGCTGTCTGTCCCTTTCTCCTTATTATGGTGAGGGAAGCTAACCACATGCATGGAAGTGGAGTAAATAGTTTATCTGTTCCAGCACTTCTACCCAGGTACCTCCCCAAGTGAGGTTTTTTCGTCAGACGGGAGATTGAGTGCTAGGCTTTTTTTCTTAATCTCACTCTTCCCTTTCAAATCACCTGACATCCAAAGCAAAACATATCTTTCATAAAAATGGATGTTTACAACTAATGGGCATAATTTTTAAAGCACAGCAATTGCCAGAGACTGCTGAATGGTGCACCAGATACGGAAGTTTTTCACAGCTTTGGAGCTAATGAGTTGTAGACATTGGCAAATACTGACTTTTTAAATTAGAGCTACTATAGTTCAAAGAGACAGATGGCTTTATTTATGAAAAGGGATTTAAGGACCAGACACAGAAGACTCCACAGAAAGACAATGTGTTGTCGGAGACCATATATCATAAAATGTGATATTTAAAACAGTTCAAATTTCAATTCCCTTTTCCTCGTTGCCAGCCAAATCTGACGCAGCTGCTTTTTTAAAATCAGGAATGTTTGTGTTTCAGTTTTCTGTAACGGAATAAAACCAAACACAAAACAAGAGGAGTCTTTGAGAGGTCACCTTCAGAGCTGGAGATACTGTAGAGTTCACCCTGGGCCTGATTCAAAAGCCTTTGAACTCATTCCTGTCAATGCCTGTGTGCTTCTCTCTCTTACTGTCTCTTCCAATACCCATTCTCATTCAGTACCCATCGTGTCAAACACTGGAGACCTAAATTTAGTGATCAATACTTCGACTTATTTCCAGGTTCTTCTTATGCAACTTTCCAGATACCTGGAGCACAGAATTCCTTGGTGGAAAGGTTTTGGTGACCGTTTGTCAGTATTGTACTTGGCCATCACTTTAAAATACAAATTTGATCATAGGTTTAGATGGCCCAGAGTTACTGAGATTCCAGTTGCCGTTTTTCAGCAGAACTCAGAGCAGTAACGGGTAACAAGATGTGGTGTTGGGAGCAGCGGAGGGGTAAAGCTGTTCTTTTTCAGAAGCAGCTGCCCAGCGACGTATCACACAGGAGAGGTCAGAAACTGGTACAGAATGGAGTAGACATTGAGAACTTTTTCATTCATCCACAAAACATCCGGAGCTGCACCAGGTTGGACAGAATCAAATGGGAAAGAGCCCCGCGAGAGACACTGCTGGGAAATCTGCTTCCATGTGGAGGGGCAGGAGATGCGATAGTACAGGGATGGGCAGTGGTATAAAGGCCGTCCTTGGTTTCAAATGAGGATCAAATCATAACCCAGAATGATACCTGGCTGTTCCCGCTCTGAGAGGACGAACTCCTCGTAGGGGAAGATATTCCCCTGCTGCTGCTGTTATTTTCTTTCTGAGCTTTTAAGAACAACTCCAACAATCCCTTTCCTGTCAGCACAGCATATGTCTCCTCTGCTCTGCTGTTAGTTGAACAGAATACAGAATGGAAGCAATTTCCAGAAAGCACGGCAAATATTAAGACATGCAGAAGTGTAGGGCTCAGGGAAAAATATCCCAGCAGTTACTTGGCTCTCCTGAATATAGTGTGGCAGCTCAAATATTCATCAAGTCCAGACTGCTTCAAACACGGAGGCAAATTCTGGACCTTTAGTTATACATATATAGTTATGTGTCTTGCAACCTTCGGACATCAGTGTTACTTCTACATTTGCTTGGTTTGGTGTCTACATCTCCTGGAAAGCTGGGATTCCATGCATCAGAGTCTCTGGCACTCACGTGGCCATTTGTGGCTATTTGAATGTCCAAGATAATTTGTGTAGATTGTCTTTTGTTCTCTAGAGTATGGGAACAACATTGAGGTAGCGGTGTGAGTCCTGCAGAGAACACCAAGGGAGTCGAAGTTTTGAAATCTTCACCTGTTGAGACATCCAAATCTCAACAAGTCCCTGAGCGACACACGCTGATTTGGCCTGCTTTGAGCAGGGTGTGGGACCAGGGACCTCCAGACCTCCCTTCCAGCCCTTGTATTGATGGCTGAGTTTTTGCCAGCTGGCTCTCCTGAAGAGCGTACACCAACACGAGAAGAGCTGCTGCAGTTCTGCTGGTAAACTGTTCTAGGTAAAGAGGGATTATTTTCTCATCCTAACCCAATGCATTCCTGTCAGCCAAGCACAGGACTACCTGCAGCCGTCAGTTTACGACATTGCTTTTCCCATGTCACCTGGCAGATGTGTCTTGAAGAAAGCATCTATAGAGCAGAGACTGGGGCTTCTGTGCCAACTGAACCCTCAGCCTCCTAATAGCAAAGGAGCTATCGATGTCCTCACAGTGACATCTGTGCACCCAGGAGGAGATGGTGGCCACCACTGCGCATTCATGCAGAACCCGGAGCATGACCATTGTCTGTAGCTGTGTCATCTTTAAGCTGTGGTTGTAGCTGGAGCCACCGTCCACAGGCAAGTGCCTGAGGCCAACCAAAGATCTGGTTCCTATTTTCGAAGAGTTTATTCTGTCAGGCTTACTGGCTGCTCCAGTAACGTTTGCATTTGTGGGTTTGAGCTGGAAGATCTCCATTCTCAACCTCCTGCTTTCCGTACAGTTAGCGCGATAGAAGGGTTACAGCCACCTCAGGGTAATGACAAACAGACATACCCATCGTGTCTGCTGCTAATTAAAGAGTGCTTAGGAAGTCCGGAGCTGAATGATTATTATTCTGTAAGAAAGCAGAATGAATATGTAAATCTCCCCCCTGGAAAACAAGACTCGACACCACAGGGACAGACAACAAGCTGCATGCTCCTGTGACAGGAAAGGTCTGCTGTGTTTGACATTCTGTAATCTTTAAATAAAGCATAATTTAGTCACTATGAGCTGTTACTGCTTTAACATTAAGACCAGTATCACTACTGGCACTAAACATAGCAAGGGATAAAGGCAATAATAAGAAATTGCAGGAGAATAGTGTAATACAGTTTAATTTCCAGCAAAACATAAGGGGGGGGAGGGATCTATTTATTTTAGGATTATGAAATTGCAGTGGGGTTTGCTTTTTTTTTTTTTTTAACAAGATTCCAGCAGAAAGGGATAAACAAAGATAAGTGGCTGACTCAGGCATTCAGAAATTAGCTCTGGAGCTTTCTGTGGACTTGCAAAGCAAGAAAAAATGGAAGTATTAAGTGAAGATGCCATTGAAACAAAGTGTTCGGTTATAAGGGCTAAAAACCAGTGTGTTTTTATTGGCCCTTATGCATTTTTATTTTGCTACTCATTTCTTGTTATACAAGACGTAGCTTTCCAGAGCGAGAGAAAATAGGCATATGGAGAACCTACTGACCTGTGTCTGGTATTTAGACTTTGTACATGCATTACTATGTTACTTGGATTTATTATATACCAATAAATAATATAATAATATATATTTATACAGCACCTTTCTATTCCCAGAGATTCCAAAGCACTTTGAAAACAGCAGGACTTAATTGTCTTCTCACTTTGCTTTTATGAACTTTTGTCTTCAGGGGGATTACTCTTGATTTACACTAAAAATATACAAGAATTGGTTATCTTCCCTCTGGTCTGCAGCTAAGAGGAACCACAGCAATTATGAAAGATCACGTAGAAGCATGATAAGCCATTTAGGACAGAGAATGAAAATGAGTTTTTGTTTGACTTAACAGAAAAGAGAGTGCTGTAGAAAAGCAGAATATGCTAAGCCACAGGTGGAATTCAGTTAGGAGCTGTGGCCCAGAACCACTTTGTTCAAAGCATCTCTTAGTCTTAAGTGACCAACCTTGCGTTTACATTTCATGCGAGCAAAGGCGCTTTTGATACACTACTGGAATATCAGCTTGGGTTTTGCAGTTGCTCACAGTCATTGTTTCGTACTCACGGAGTTCCGCTGCAATCGTCCTTCCCTCTGTGGGAAATGCCTACACGGGGTTTGGAATTTATAAAGCAGATTTTCATTTTTGCAAAAGCTGATCCTTTAAAAATCTATACCAAATCATTCAATCCGTGAGGAATTATTAACTAGAAAAGAGATCAGAATATTCTGGTGTTTTAAAATATTTTACTGTTTTAAACTTTCCTTTAAAGTGATTTTTTTTTTTTCTCCTGCTTGATCTTTTAAGTGGTGCAGTGCAAATAGCTTCCAGCTAATACCAAAATGGGGGGCGAAATCTAATTGGTCCTTCATGTTGTTTAGATTTTCAGGCTTCCTAAGAATTGATTGTTTTGTTTTGTTTTGATTAGAAACACTTTTATTTTTTAATTTCTAAAAATCCGTAATTGTCTCTAATGTGGAAATGCTATTTAGGTTCTTCTGTTTTGATGTTTGACCTTCAAAGCCAGGAGGAACTAATTCCTTCCCTCTCTCCCAACTCAGCTGTGGGTGAGACACAGAGAAAAAGACAGAAGTGCTTATAGCTAAGCACCGTGTAGCTTTTGTCTACAGTTTTTTTCTATAGCTTTTGTTGAGAAACCACGCGGCTGCTGTGGTTTAGAGCCGGGGCTTTGCTTTCTGAGCCCTGGGTACTTATGTTCGTGAGAAGAACAGAGTGGGGACGAGCTGCAAGTTTCAGGATCTACTGCTGGCCTCCAGGCTGTCTCTACCATTGCCTCAGTTCTGCTGCGTGGTGTTTTGGCTTTCTAAAGGTGGAAATGTAGGGAGCATGGCAAAGATTGTTGAAAACGGTCAGAGGGCAAGTGGGGTGACAGCGTTCCTGTGGGAAGATCCTGCATTTCCTCGCTTGTGCAGTTTTTGTACTGAGCAATATTTGTACTTGAGAGCTGTATTAATTCATAAGCTTAATTTAGCACAGGTGCTTCAGAAAAGCTTTTTCTTTTTTTTTTTTTTTTTTGCTATTAGTAAAAGGCATTGATGCTTTCAGGGCCGCCCGGACTGGATCTGCCACCTCCCCGCAGAGAGCTGTTATCTGTTACTGCACATGCCAAACCTTTTGAGCTGGGCTGTGATAACCACAGCGGGGCTCACCTTGTGTGTCCATGTGGAGAGAGCAATGACTCCAGTTAAGACAGCATCTTTGGTTTTGGCAGTGCCAGTGCCTTGCCGCACATCAGAAGAGGACAACGTGAGGCCACGCTCCCTGGCATCCAGGTGGGTAGGATTCACTGGGCTTATGGGACCTGTCAGAGACTAAAATTCACATTGCAGACACAAAAGGTGGAATAAGCTGAGGAAACCACAGCTGCCTGCGGTGGAGCACGGAGGGCATAGGCTGAGGAATCATGAGCTTATGTCACATCCCCTTAAACTGCAGTGAACGAAGTATATACCCTATCCCATGAAAAGGCTGTTGGCTCCATCCAAGATAATATAGAGGGAGGTTCTTAGGTTTTCCCTGTGCGCTAGGTAGCCCTTCGCATCAGCTTCCCCCTCTCTGCCCAAGCCCTGCTTTTGCTGTAAGGCCCCAGGTCTTGAAGCAATTTTGTCCAGGCAGCCGTATGTCCAGCAAAGAAAGAGAAAAGATCTGAAAGTGGAGATTACTTCTCTGAGGAAATTACTAACGATCTGCAAAGTTTACAGCACAACAAATGAGAGCGAGTGGGTGAGGGCAAAGTGCACTGGCTATTTTAAAAATATACTTGTTTGTTCTAAAGGCTGAAGTGGTGCTTCAGAGAGAAATAAAACAAGGATGAGGAAGCAGTAATAAGCCAGGACTGTTGTGCAAGTGAGCAGTTGCCTTCCCGAGGGAGCCCTTACAAACCCTGCTGATGTGTGAAGGTACTCCTTATCACTCAGTGCTACCAGCTATCGTAATAAAAGTGGCCTTGTAATGGCTGGGTGGGAGCTCCTGGCTGGGGTAACGACGGCGCTCCTGGGAGAGGATTTGCCTTGGACCTGGTAGGGTCTTGGTCTAAGTCTGTGTTGTCCTGCTTGCTGTTTATTTATCTCCAAGGAGAAGACTCCACTCAGGGTACCAACGGTCATTTCTCACTGCCAGCTAGTTAAATGGCACAGGGCAAGTGGTAAATATGAACAGAAGGAAGAGGCTTTAATGAGTGCTTCACACTTGAAATGTGATGATTCTTCACGAGTGAAAGGGATGCTCGTCTCAGCTGAGTAATTCTTGAACCTCTGGCATTGCACTATTTTGTGTCAGATGTGTCCCCAGTATTCGGAGGTGAGTTCTTATAAATGGCCTGGGAGCTAAATGGGCTGCAGTAGCATCTTGGCAACAAATTCAACTTAGAAGTGGTATTAAATACAAACTGAACTTGCTCTTTGAAAGCGTTTACATGTGAATTCTGCCAAAATTTGTTTCAAGGCACAATAAAGAGTCTGATCTCTTTCTGTGCTGAACGTCAGTGTTAAAAGAAATGGTTAGACGTAAATATATTGAACTGCTGTTTTTCCTGAATGTACCTGCTTGATACCTGTGGGTATCAAATCAAACTGGCTCGCTCCAGGCAACTCAGCCTCCCGTGTATTCCACATAGCTGGGAAAGGTAAATTTGCTATAATCTTGCTCAGAGGTCTTATTTTCTCATCTTTGTTGCAGGACTGACCTAGAATGGCAAAGCAATCTTGAGGTCCAGAGCCTGCGTGAGAGATGCCTCCAAAGCCCAGGTAAGCCCCTGGTCTGGCATCTGCTTCCAGCCGGTTCTCTGATGCTGAGAGAGCATGAACGTGTCCGGGTAGCCCAGGCAGGTGTGTCTCTCCCTCTCCGTTAATTGCTGAAGGAGTCTAGGTGAATTAAGCAAACTGTTTAAGTGGCTAACCTTATGTGAGGTGAATCTGTGCCCTGAGGAAATCTTGATGGCTTTCCCAGGCTTTCAGCCAAGCCCTCAGAAAATAAATATGACACTCTGGAATGATATATTTGCAGTTGCTGTTTGCTGACAATAGCAATCTACATTTCGTGTATAGAGGAAAAAATATTTCCCTATTATCCCTACAACACGGGATTGAAATCCTGGGGTTCCTTTAGCACTTGTGACGTTACGGAACATTGCCTCCAGATCTGAACACGCCAGCTCAGTCTGTCTCTAGTGCCAGGTCACGTTGTAGAAGGAGGTTCAGAATGTGTGTGATGCTCTAAGAAGAGGGAAAGGGTTTTTCTTGTTTTTCTAATTAAGAGGTACATTGGTATTCTGCAATAACACCAGAATACGGAGTTGTAGGGACACTTCTAATTAACTTCTTAGGCCGTCTTTATCAGTGTTTCATTTGAACACCTCATGAGCTTAGTTGTCTTTGGGATGACTCTGCAAAGGGAAACTGAGGCACAGTGAGCCTGAGTGGCTTGTCTCAAATTAGATGAGGATTCTGAGAGGGTTGGAAATTAGTCTCAAATCCCGATGTAGTTCCCTAACCTCTGAGCCTCCCTCCTTTAGCACTTTGGGACAAGGCTATCGAGCACGGCATGATTCCTAATAAACTAGCGAGACTTTGCAATACTTCTCCTTATCCTGCTTGCAGAGAGCTCCTCTTGGGTGTGCTTTGGCTGGAAATCAAAGCTAAGATTTTCAGAAGTGACTACAAATTTCTGATACCTATGAGTTTACAAAACAAATCCAAGTAGTAGCAAGCCTAAATCTTTCTCCTCCCCCAGAGGAGAGAACACTCCCTTTTCCACAAGTTCCTGTTCGTTATTGTTGTTAAAATCATTATTGAGAAAACAGCTGGGAGTTCGTATGTTTTTCACTCCCTCTGTCTTGCGTCCAGGTTGAAGAGGGCATGGATGGAACATCTCCGCTTTATTGCTGGAGCCTATGGAGAATTAAAACAAACTTTCTCGATCAAGTAATTTTGTAGTATAGGAATGATAATGCTTCTCCTGAAATAATATTATAAGCATAATTAAAAGAACTCCCAGAAGAAGAGAGTCAGCAGTTTTGGAAAAAAAATTCCACTTTATGTAAATGATAATATGAAAGGGCAGGGCAGAGACTTCCGAGTGCTTTATTTTGTGTTGTCTCTGTAGTATTTCTGTAAAAAAATCTGAAAAAAAGATTCTGTAAAACACTGCTTCTCTACTTGGATGTTACACAACTATGCTTTAAATAGTTGAGTATTCAACAGAAAATTGAACAAAACAGAATTTTGTCTCATCCAGCCATGCTTAGGAGCATCATATTTCTGCACTGCCTTAAAGAGGTGTAAATATCTCTATGTCCCCACTTGTTCTGGGGAAAAAGATGGGTGTGCTGTGGGTGCAGCGCCTGATCGCAGTACCTGGACCTTGACCCATCATATTGGGCAGGAAGGCAACCTTCAGCCATTGCCTCTCCGCCTGCCGTCAGCTCCACATGCTCACGTAGTCACGTATCCCCACAGCTGACAAACAGTGCTGAAGGATGTTCTTGCGCGTCCCCGATGACACAGGCCCTGTGCCGGTCCCTCTGACGCTGTGACCACGCGTGGGCTGTCCTGAAGGCACACTGGGGCAATGGGGAAAAGACCAGGCCAAAATCTGGCGGGAGTATTTTTATTTGTTGAACCTGAAAGCAAAAGTGACTCTGGAGTAGGATTTATTATCTAGGTTTATATAGTTTCATATAAACAATCACATTTTTAGTCAATCAGTCTGACAAGGGATGAAAGCTGTTTTTGTTTTTGTTTTTTCCTCGGGAAAGCTTATGTGACTTAAACTTTGTGACCAGCAAATCCCTTGCAGAAATGAACTTTGCTCAATCTGCATTCACCTACATGAAATTGGTATAACATAAGCAGCTCTGCCAATTTATTCATTCATCTGATATTTGCTAATGTGCTTTGATTTATTGGCTTTCTCATACCACAGTAAAACTGTATGTTTTTATACTTTATTTCCTCCACAATCCCTAGCATGCACAGTTCCTGCTGGGCCTTCACAAATTAATCTTTGATATTTTTTTCCTTGCATCTTGCACAAGCAGAGAGCACCATCCATCTCCTTTTGAAATTGGTTATGCTCCAACTTTCTGCTTTTCCCCTTCTCTGCTCCCCATCCCCTAGCGCTTTCCAGCGGGCACGTCTGCGTGCGTTCACCCCCGCCATCGCTCACGTCAGGGTCTCTCTGACACGTGGGGAGGGACCTCCGAGCATCCATGGAACAGCACCCGCTCACCGGACTCTCTTCTCTGCCTGTTTTTTGTCCTCTCTGCATCTGGCAGGAAAGGCACTGAGCAACAAAGAAAAGAGCTGTCACCTTTCCACTCGTCAGCAGAACACTTTAATTGATTGTAGCTGATCTCAGAGACCATGTTCAACAGAGAAACTAGTGGTGCTCTCTGAGGCCCCAGGCCAAGCTGGGCTCCCATTTTGCTAAGAAATGCGTTGGGCAAGCCTACCAGTTTGTGGTTAAAAGGTCCGGTGTTAAACTCATAGGTCCCTATGCAGGGAATAACGTCGATTGTGCTGACATCTTTTTTGGGTGCACCAAACCTGCTATTTGTTTAAATTTCTGTGTCCAGGACTTAGATAGAGATGCGTTTGCAGAGGATGCTCAAAAGGAATTACAGCTTGACTGGGGTGCTGAGGACAGATTTAAATTTAGATGTAATTGTCTCTTTTTGCTTGTACAAAATCTGAGGAATGATAATATCTACAAAATGGGCCTTGCTATCCTTTGTTGCTGCTGCTGTTCTTTTCAAAGACTTTGGTTGTTACCATGAATACAAATACCTAAACCAGGTAATGGACGTTGTAAGTTCCATTCTGGATGTCCTAGGGATGGAGGAAGGACATATAGAGGCAGTAATAAAAGCTTTAATTTTGTCAACCATGTTTGAAAGCTGGATTCACAAAAGGTTTAATGGAAGGATTTGGATGCTGGATAACTTTTTCCCAACCCTTTTAGGCGCACTAACCGAGAGAGGGATAATCAAATTTAAGTGACTCTGCTTAATTCACTGGAAACCATACGATCCACCACTGCGACAGCTCTTTTAAAAGGCTTGTTCCATTATCCCAGGCAGTTTGGGACCCCTGGTGTACAGACTAGTGCAGATCCCAGGCAGCGAAAACCAGCAAGGCTATTTCCCTAAGCTGCTGGAATTTTTATGATTGCTGTATTTTAAACTACTTACAAACATGCTGTTAATCTGCTCCCAAATACACCTATGTTTTAGGATCAAGATAAGTGCATTTGAATGCAAATGTGGGTAATGCAATGCAAATTGCTTTAATGAAAACGAAGCTGCATCCTTAAAAGCATTGGCATTACCAAAAGAATACCGGCTAATATAACTTCCCAGAGTAGATGGCATCGTGAGTTTGCTTTCAGAACTAGACACTCACCAAGGAAGGCACATACAATACATAAGATAGAGGAAGGCACAGTGAAAAGGGAATAAAGCTGAGATGAAAGGAAAGAGGGGGGGAGAGCAAAGGGAGAGGGAAAGAGGATGCTACAAGAATCAGCAGAAGATTAAACTTGCATTTGGTGAGAAAAGAAGAATGAGCTACATTGGTGCAGTCTGGATACAACAATATATAAAGAAAAATGAGACAGAGAGGGAATGGTTTTAAGCTGACAATGGTTTAGAATGAAAATCCGGAGGCCCGTCCTGTCCCAGATCTGATCCTAAGCTGAGTGCAATGGATAGGATTTCCCTCTGGTGTTCCCAGGCAGAAACATCTGTCCCTGGGCTGCTGCGTGATCAGCTGTGGCTGCATTGGGAACCTGATCCTCTTTTTAATCTTGTGGCTGATGCCAGGTCTGAAATGTGAAGAAAAAGAATCAACTCCCTCCACCACCCCTCTTCCCCCTCCCCGCCAAATCCAGAATGAATCCACTAGACACAAAGTGAACTGGGGTCTTCATAGGAAAAGCAAGAGATAGAGCTGGTATCGCCACTGGTTAGCAAGAGCATCCTTGTCTCCCTGCCTCACCATGTAGAGGAGAAAGAGAGGGGCAAAGAAGCAGCCATGTTTGCCCCATGGCCTTCGATGGGGCTCTCACCCCTCTTCCGTGAAGCACTAAAGCTCGTGCCTCATCCCGCTGACTTCAGTGGAGAGGATGCAAAATTTTCCTTTTTCTCTATACGGTTTCAAATCCAGTGATCAAACAAACAAAATAGTGTGTGTGTGGAAGAAGTATATTGGAGAGAAAGAAGGGAGACACGCTCCAATTCCTGCTCCAGATGTTTTCTTCCTCCTGCCATTTGGTTTCTGCTCTTCCTAAGCACCACAACTGAATCTTCTGCGGTAAAGTAAAACAAAACCGAGTGGCAGCTGTTGCCAACACCTCTCCGCACAGCCCTGGAGAAAGAAGTCTGCTCACATGTCTGCAGGGTGTCGACGGTGACAGTCTGATTTACTGATACTCGGGCTACATCTCTTCGAGGGAGAGGGTCTGTCTCCGCCAGCTGGGACAGAGAGGCAGAGGCAAAGACAATTGCAAGCTGTGTGGCATCGATGTGTGGGGTGACATTCTGCTCTACAGCTACGTGGACCTGTGCTGCAGCAAAAAAAAAAAAAAAAAAAAAAAGAGGTTGGATTGCAGCAGGGTTGACTTGGGAAAATAGTGCCACAGGACTGGAATGGCAATGAGGAGCCCCTTGGCCCCTCAGGTCAAAATGGTAAGGAGATGAAATATATGTTTCCTCTTGCACAGTGTGGAAGGTAGTTATCCAGTCACTAAGATGTTGTGTAAGCAGCATTAGAGGAGATAACATTTTATTCCGATCTGATCGGTGTCAGGGTGGTGAGCACAGCAGGTGTCTAAGTGTCGTCTGTTGTGGTTCTTCACTGTGTGACAGAGACAGACTCTCCAACAGACACGCTGCCCTCAGGAGTGCTGGCGGTGCCCTTGGTCCCTTCCTCTGCCTCTCTGTGGTCCGCTGCACCTTCCTGAGGCTTTTGGCTTTTCCCACTGAAAACATTTGGCTGAAATACAGCAGTGAGATCGGGGTGTAGCAGCAGAGGGGATGCTTAATTGGCCTTCCTGAACTTAGATGATTGATTGCGTGGTTGCCCGTGACTGCCAGGGATGGACTTGAAGATGCAGGTGGTAATTTTCAGACCTGTGTTCACTGGTCACTAATTCCTTCCGCTGACCAGTTTTGTGGTCCGTGCCCTCAGTATTGTTCCACATGAAATGGATGTAAAGTGGCCTGATGAAGAGCAGCAAGCCCAGGGCTCATGGCCTTGATAGGGCTATGCAGAACCCCGTGTTCCCTTCTCAAATGGTTCATGTGGTCATAATCAAATAACTTTCTGCCTCTCTGCTTCAATCTGCCCACGTGTAACCGCGGGCTCTGAGGCGTGCTGTGTGGCTCTAGCACGCTGCTGGAGCCCTGGCTGGAAAGCTCCGTAGCATTCAGGGAAGCATAACTGTCATTATGAAGTTTCTTCTCTAATAAACCATAATAAACTAAATAAAACCATGGACTGGTGCACTGCAGGTTGAGTGGAGGACTCTAGAGGGTCCCAGTGGTTAAAGGTCAGTGCTGGTATCAGCAGTCTTTTGTGTCCTCTCTCAGCTCCCATGGTAATGTATTTTAAGGACATTTTTTGCTTTGTATGTCTGTAAAAGGCGCCTGCATGGGAGTAATGGAAGTACATTTTGCTGTCTGTTGTGTCTGACCAACCTTAGATCAACTGGGAAAAGGAGGATGTGGAGCTGGGAGCAGGGAGTGCAGCGAGGTCCCCTCCTCACCGTACCCCTTCTGCTTTGTCCACTTGGGCAGCAGGACACGACAGGACAGTAGGTTATCATAGCCAGCAGCTTGCAGCTTGTCCCTAAGACAAATGGCAGTGGGCAAAAGGATTGGATTCAGATCGTGGCAGATAGGTGGGCAGATTGGCTGAACGCTGCTCTGTACACTCCAGTGCTGAGTTGCTTAAAGACTCCTCAGCAGTGGACGTATGAAGAAGCCTCACAGAACCATCAACACCACCACCAAAAACCAAAGCCACCACCAGCTGTGTGCCGGGCCCTTGCTGTGTGTCTCGGCCTCCAAGCTGAACTGATTTTGCTCCCTTAGGTCGAAAGGAGACAAACTGCGTGCTGGATGCTTCTGCAGGAGGCTCGGTGCAATCTTGTTGCTTCTCCGTGCCAGGTTAGTGTCAAATCAGTCTTGGTGGATTACGCTGGCTTAATAAATGCATTCCCATTTCCTTCAGCTCCAAGGCTACAACCCAGTTATTGAGAGCGACTTGTGTAGCTCAGGATGGAGACATATTTTACTGGCGCTGGGGGTCACAGACTTAGTCCTTGCTCTCATTCATCCTGTGCTTCTCAAGCAAGGGGAGGATGCAGTGCTTTAACGCCTGGCAGCCAGTGCAGCAGGGAGGCTGATGCAGACCGATGCTCTGGCCTCGCGTCCTCCGCTCGGTGCTTCCCTCCGCTCCCCATCTCGTGGACCAGGAGCAGCGAGCGAGCACCCAGCGCTGCCTTTTAAGTGTCGGTGCCAGGCAACAGATGCTCTGCCTGCTGTAAGACACTGAGCCCACCTTCAGACTTCTCAGCCAGCTCAGGGAGTAATGGCATTTCCAGCCCCTTTCATGCTTTTTTTTTTTTGTCATTGCCTAAAGGTGAGTATGTAGAAGTTGTAGACAGGAGCAAGAATGGAGCCGGCTGTCCTGGTCCCAGAGATGCCGCCCCTTCTGGCACTGAATTACTTACAAACTGGTTGATGAAGGGAGACCACGCACAGCTTTTTCCAAAGAGTTTGCCTTAAAATGCTGATTACTGGACAGCAAAATGGCGCTATTTCTTTTCAGGCCCTTTGCAGCCTAGACGACACAGCTGGAAAACGTGGGAGTCTGGACCACAGTGCCGTGGACTGAGAAGTGCCGCAGGTTAGTGCAGATGGGAGGGAGAGCTCCAGCTCTGCCGTCTGCTCAGGCCGCAGCGTGAGCCACCGGCACGTCCCGCTCGGTGACGCACTGTGGAAGCTGAAAGCTGTGCTCTCCAGTCATTTATGTGAATCTGCTCCTGCAGGGTCAGAAGTCCTGGAGCGAGATAATCCAGGCTGATACCAGTTTTCTGCTCTGTTGGCTTTCCTCGGAAACCCATTACCAAGGATTGAGATGGATGCTTTCCCATAAGAGCTTTACGTTAAGGCAGATTCTCCATCCGTGTTGGGATTTCTGGGTCTGACCATCCTTGGTTTCCAGATGTCCCAAAGACGTTAAGAGCAACATGGGGAGTGCAGGAGGAGGGATATAACTCTATTGTATTTCTTTTTTCTCTCGTTGTTGTCAATTAAACAGGATTTATGTCTGTCTTCTCTGCTCTGTAATTACCCCCTGGGATTTATTTCAAATCACTCAAGAAAACAATATACCTCCAGAACTTTCCGGCTGCTGAGAAGTTATTGCTGTACCTCCTGATTGTCTAGCACAAACCAACTCCCGTTGTTACCTGCTGTACCTCACTGAAGCAGAAGAGAGTATCCATTGTAATTTTGTACCCTTTCAGGAGGGTACACAAAAAGCGGCCCTGGATATGTCAAGTACAGGGATCCTCTAGGACAAATTTAATCACGGAGAGTATTAATTAACCCCTGTGCACATCACGCTGCGATAACTGCCCTGCGCTAGCCTGCAGAGACAGACTTTGCAGCAGAGAAGCCGTCGTTAGTGAGGAGTGAAGGCCAGCCTGTTGTTTCTGAGGAAATACTCACTAATGACAGTCTGAGGCTACGGGGTTTTTCTCTTTTGTGTTCATTTCAATAACAAAAAAAAAGAGATATTTTATTTTGTACTTGCACTTGAACCATGATTGACTGGCACTTTAAGAGGATATGTGGTTGCTTGATTTTTTTGAAAGCTGAGGGGTGGGAAAGGGCTTTGCTTGCATTTGAAGGAGGGCTTGCCAAAAAAAAAAAAAGAGAGAAATATTGACATAATTTAGGTAACATGCACTGTAAACAAGCTGCTAGGTTTTTCTTATAATAATTTACATCCATTCCTCTGCAGAGTGCGGGCTGTGTGTTTCTCCTCATCTGAGACAAAGCCAATCATTCTGACTTGCAGGCTTTCTCGCACATATTTCTGCCATATTTGCCCTGAACTTTGGGTTTGATGAAACCCCATATCAAGTCAAGCTCTGCTGCAGTCGCCAAGGGTTTAATGCAAGATAACAAATTGGCTTGTTTTATTCATATGTAGCTTTGCTTCACACAGCTCAGCCTGAGCTTGCGGATAGATTTGCTTCCAGCGCAGTTATTTGGGATTGCAGGTTAGCTCGAGGTCATGCAGGTCTACTGCTGGAGAAGCCAACGCTTGCTAGAAAAACATACCCAGTGGGAATGTGTAGCTTCTCCCTACAAATGGCAGACAAGTGATTCTGCCTGCAGCCATCCCACCTGTGAAAGACCAGGTGATCCCTCATGGAAATGATTCGACAGTCACTTCAAGTAGGGCCATCCAGACATAAAAGCAACTCACTCTGCTCCGTTAGGTGATGATGGATGCTCTTACGTATTAAACATGTTTGCCCAGGGGAACACTTGGGCCTCAACAGTTTGAACAGGACCTAGATGAGACACATTGGTTCTTCCATCCCTTGAAATGGCAGATGGCTGTGTTGGTCCTAAGGTGGGACTGGTGCATGTACTCGTTACTACTGATGCTGCAGTGGTCCTAAGGGAAGAGAGGACAGGTTGTGAAGAGCATCCTTGCAAGAGGCAGTAGAACAAATTGCCTTGCTTCTGCCTTTAGATCCAGCGTCCTCCTGCTCAGCAGAAGTACTTCTGCTGTCAAAGGCAGGCTGCAACGTGCTGCTGTGCATGTAAAACCTCCCTTGCTTGCCAGCAGTCATAAATTGCAATGCATCTCATTTCTCAAGGTACTTTGCCATAGCTTGCATATGAAAAGCATGATGTGAAACCAAATTATTCTTTTTCTCAGCAGTGGCTTTCTAGAACCGTCAGGCCCTAAATAGGTCCTCCCCAAGGGCTGCATACCCCGACAGTATGTCACAACTCCCTCAAGGCTGCACTGGCCATTCCCCATGGTGAACATCACTATGTGCCTTTTTCTTTCTTGGTTATTCTTCCTCTTTTTTTGTGGCAGCCCCGTGTTTTGCTCTCCTTACCTCTCCGTGCTGTTGTCTTCTTCCATGTTTTGGAAAGCCACAATCATGTCCCAGAAGGCACAGAAAAATGTAGAAGGCTGTGGAGGAAAGAGGTTTACCTTCCTTAGTGCTTGGGGAGGGTTAAAGTGAGGGAGGATGAGGCTTTGCATTCATTGCAAACTCAGGGGGAGGGAGGCCCATCATTTCTGGCTCTGTTGTACATCAGATCTAAAATAAAGTTAGCAAACAGAGTCGCTCTTTCTGCCTCCAGAAATTCAACCCTGTGCTGCAAAGGTTACTCTTGCTGTTAAAAATGCTAGAAATCAGAGCAGTTGTTGCCACCGTTTGCTGCTAATTATTCCAGAAGACGATGCTCATATTTGTTTGCCATTCTGAATGGGGTCTTCATTCAGAACTTCTTGTAACAAAAAGTCCTGTTTTCTTATTAAAAATAACTGACTGGCTTGAAAGGTACCTGGGAGCAGCAAGAGAGAGAAAAAACATCTTTTTGGTTTTGTTCTCGTTTATTTCCAAGTGAAAATGAAAGGTCCAAATTAGAGCTCTGGCTTGTATTTGTTGAAGTCTTCATAAACAGGGCTTATACCACAGCCGAAATTACAAATACCACATCTGTGAGATCCTTCTGTCCTCACCGCAGTGTTTGTAATGTTAATGCTTGTTTCTGAGAGTGTTTTTGCTGAGGGGCTTAAGGGTTTTTTACTTGGTGTTATTTTCCTATTAGTGTCAACAAGGTAATAAGTTCTGTTTTTTTCACCTCTCTCTCTATTTTAAATGTACCTATAAGTAACTATAAAGCTTTGTGGGGAAAAAAATCCCACGTTTATATTTTCATCTAAACAAATGAATAATATGCTGGCAGTCTTCAAGTTCCCTTTTAAGCCACTGTCTCCTACTTTCTTTCATATGGTAACTCCTGAGCCAAATTCAATAGGGTCAAGAGCTCCACGTAATGAAACTGTGCAGAGTAAATGGTAGCAGAACGACAGTGTCTCACAGTCTATATTGCAAACCAACAGGGAAGCTGGCACTCTGAATTGAACTGTTTGCCGAATAGCAAATCTTCAATGGATTGCAATGCAATCTCTCCCCTTTGAAAAAAAACCTTCCCTTTAAAGCGAGGTGAAAGAAAGTATAGTTTCCTTCAAATAATCAGCTGTAGAAAGGAGATTTCCAAGTCCACAACACTCATATTTCAGTGCAAGTTTGATCTGTAAATAAAAATTGGACAAAACCAGCTAAAGATTTTCAGAACTGCTGCATTTGTCCCGGATTAATTCTGAAGTTGTGGGCAAGGACTCCTCAGATCCGGCGAGTGCCTGGGAAAGCTGGAGCTGGAAACAAGAAACACATCGCTTGGCAGCCTCTTTCTGTATTTCTGTCCTCAGGGTCTGTCGGCTGCAAACATTTCCTCCACTGCTTTGACATTTGCCTTACTATACAAACAGAAACATTCAGGTTTCTGTCTTCACTCCCTATGTCATTCAAACCCGCAGAGGGCAGGAATGGCCAGGAAGGAAAAATCTCTCTCTGATGCCGGGTCGCTTAGGAACGGCTGGGGAAGGTCATCCGCTCTGCCCGTGATGGGGTTGCGTGCTGCGGCAGGAGGATGGATTTCACTGGACTTCCTTCTTACTTGTGTTGCGTAGCCGGCCCGAAATTTGGTCTGTTAACTTCATAGTTCTATAAACAGAGTTGGTGCTGAGTATCGGCGAAGTTCGGTATAGGGAACAGAGCAAAGATGTACCTTCAGACAAGAATATATAAAAGTGTGGTGGGTGGAAGCAGAAGGAGGCGGCCCTGGGGAGTCAGAGGGGAGCTACGAGGCAGCCAAAGGAGCTGCAGCAGGAGCTGAAGAGCCACAGCCATGGCAGGGGCTTTGGAACTAGGTGACGTTTAAGGACCCTTCCAACCCAACCCATTCTATGATTCTATTATTCTAGGTGGAAAAGGCTACATGAGGCGCGTGCAGCAAGCAGCTCTAAATCCAGCTATCCCCACTCCATTGGACTTGGATCCGAACATTGGCCCCTATGTTTCCAAACCGGTGGTAGCGCTTCTCAAAATGTCGCACGCTAAGGCCTCCTTAGGGAAGATGGCACACGTGGTTATTTCCCCCCTGTGTCTTTGGGTCCGGCCAGGATTTTTCGCAAAAAATCCTTTCTTACCTCTACATCCTGTAATCTGTTGTTGTCATCTTTCTCTTTGGTAGCAGATCATCACCGAGAGAAACTGGAGCAAATCCTGCACTTGATTTCCTCTATCATATGGTGAATTCCTCCGCTTCATATGTTGGTTGGGTGGTTGATGAAGAACACCAGGAGGAAAAAAAGCAATTATATCCAGCACAGACACGCACAGCTGGTATCACAACTATGTGTTCAAAGTGATGGCTACAGTGCCGCTGGAAAGCCATAACATTTACAGTTTCCAGACATGTTAAACCCTTCCCGATGAAAGCCAAAATGTTCTTCATCTTCAGAGTTAAAGCCCCAGATTTGTAGTTTAAGTAACCTTGTGCCCTGAGTCTCTCTGTACGTGCAGGGTACAGCAGGGAGCACGGGAGCTGCAGTGTGCGTGGCAAGAAAATGTACTTGCGTGGGTTCGTGCGAGGCTCATCTGCTAAAATATCCCTGCTCTCGGGTAATTACCAGCTTCTTTTGAATCTTCCCAGATTCCCTGCTTCTGCCACCCACGTTTAACATGGACAAGAGGATTTCTCAGGCTTGGCTGCACTCAGCTCCCACTTCACATGTTGTCAAATGACTACTCCAGAAGTAAAAAAGGTACAAAATCTCTGTAGAGTATTGAATTATTGTTAGCAGGTGACTCCAAATTAGGCTGTGTAGGTAGGCAAAAGATAAGGAGATGTTACGCTTTGCAGGTTCCCAGAAAAAAAGGATGCTAACAAAGGAGTACAAAAGGTTAAAAAAGCATCTCATTCTAGAAATCCATCACTTCTCCCCTCCAGATTTGGGGTGTTTCTCAAAACCTGTTGGTTGCTTTCACATCTTCTCACCCCTCTGCTCCCCGTTCCCCTCATTCCCATCTCAGCTCAGTGACCTGAATATGTTAACACCACCAGTTAAGAAACAGGGGGTGTAAGCGAACATGAAGTACTTTGGTAAGAACACGGATGATATTCTGCAATTTCTTGTAAATCACTTTGGAGGTACCTTTGGTAGGTTTGCAGCATGCGGGAATCTCTGCTGGGTTGCAGAAGACCCGCAACGGCAATGCCGTTGCTCTCAGAAGGTGCCCATAGCCGTGGGACGGGGGGAGTTGTGTGTGTGATCGTGTTCAACTTGGTAAAGCCAAGCAGGACCCTAGAGCAGTTTGTCAGAGGCGCAGAGCTGGATAGTGGCCTTGTGGCTACAAGGTTAAATAAAGCAGGCCCTGAAACGCGCGCGTGAGAAATGGGAGTGCTGCCACAGAGGTAAATCAATGAAGATAACGGCAGCAGTGAGAAATACCACTGCCTACTCCCTTCCTGACATCCCGCGGGTTTCCAACTTGCCTCGAACAAAGCCCTGGGGAATAAATGGCAGCACAAGCTCTTGGCTCTGGAAAAACTTAGTTTTAACTGATCGTCAGCAGGGGTGAACCTGGAAAGTGATTTTCCTTTCCTGCAATGAACTCGAGCAAAGCCACTCTGGTAAGAATATTTGCAGCTTTTAGTTCTCCTCCCCCCGCCCCCCCCCGGGTCCTTCCCTTTATCTGCATGCCTGCAGAGTTACTAGGATGGCTCGGTGCCGGGGAGGTTTTTATCCAGGTAGCCTTCTAGCCTTCAGTGCGTTTGGATGGATCCCAGTGCAGCTGGTGTCCCACCGACTGTACTGGGTTTGCTGTGTCACAGCACCAGCAGGTGTACCTGACACGGGGAGAGCCGGGGGGGTGTGAGAAAATGCTTAAATGCTTCTGAGTAACAAACAAATCTGAGAATTTGATGACCTGTTTGTAGACAATTTATAGGTGGTGAAAGGTGAAACTATTTCATGTTTAGAGTAAAGGATTAATTAATCTAATTTCTTCTTCTAAAACTCTGGTCTGTGGTCAACAATGCAAGCAAAAACTTCATGTATGAGTGCCAGCTACTGGGTCTGATGTTGTCAGGTATGAGATACTGATTTCTACTGAGATTTGATGAGTCCTAGCTCCAGGGGTGTCACCAGCCTGCAGATCCCTGGGGTTTACAGACAGCTTCGGTTCCTGCCATCCTGTGCGAAAGGTTGGGCAGCAGCAGGATGCTGCGCAAAGCCCAGGGAAGGGTGGATGCTAACCTCCAGATTTTCTGCTTCGGCTCTGTGTGGAGGAGCATATGGCTATCTGAACCTTGCAACATTAAATTAGTCCAGCCCTTCAGCCTGGGAAGGAGGGATTTGTTCACGCAGGCAAGTGAATTATTAATACAATTTGCAAGAGGTAACCTCACTGAATCACTCACGCAGCTGCTTCTTTCCCTGTATGTAGGGCTGCAACTATGGCAAGGTTAATACAGAGCATCCATCATTTCCATTAATAGATGGCAGTGCTGCGTAGATCCCTTGTGTGGTCTGCCTTTAATTATTTTTTAAGGTGGCCTCTGTATATTTCTTTGCAGTGAAGGCTGAAGTGGAGAATGGAGGTCAGACCTGTGGACTGACTGATTAAACCTGCCCATCACACCTTCTGTACAGAGCTCTTGCCAATGCAAATAATGCCTTGTAGCAGGTAAAAAAAAAAAAAAAAAAAAAAAAAGGTAGGAAAATGTGTTGGTGCAGTCTGTATTTGTGAGGAGGCAGATTTTGAATAGACTTTTTTGGGTAGAGGGGAATAGCGCTTTTTTTTCTCCTTCCAAATTGCAGAGGGAACACTGAGCTGCCTTCTGTGGCTCCAAATCCTGGGTGCACCAAGGGTGGAGAGCACAGCATTACTATAGGTATCCCTTCTTCCTGGCCTGTTAGTGGTCAGGACTGCTCTCAATGCTTCAATTTAATAATATAGTTTATACTGCACGTTGTATTTTTAAAAGCGTGCCTGTTACCTGAGCATGAAATTACACGTAAAGATCTCTGTTGCCTTTACCTGTCCTCTGGGCATCCAATTGACTTCACAAGGTTTACACCACATGCACTTGAAACACAGAAAGGAACTGGAGTTTACCAAATGGTCACACTTCACCTTACATATTTTGCAGTAATATTATCATACAGTAGTCCACCCAGAACAAACATTTCTTTCTTATGTACTGCTGTGACCAAGAGGAAAATAGCTCATGTGAGGCCTATGTGTGTACAGGAACATATGAAAAAGCAAAAATGGGTATTGAAAGTAGAAGCCTACATGCAGAAACCTTATGAATAGCATATAGAGAATGGTAGCAGAAACAAGACCCATGGCCCAGACAGAAGGAGAAAAGATTTGGGTCTAGGAAAAAAGAACTGAAGGTCAAACTCAAGTTTTTGTGGTAAGTCTAACCCCTGTTATTGATTTACAGTCTCTTCTGTATTTGCCTTACAACGGTCAGTGAGGTAGGACTGGTTCCGCTCTATTATAAAGGATGAACACGCCGAGGATGAAAACCAGTGGATGGCTTCAGATTTATTCTTGCCTTGCTTCATCTGGCACCCAGAGGACCCGAGAGTATTTGCACTTGTCATCATGAGTGCACATGCCCAACTCTGTGTCTGCCGTACCGGCACGGGCTGAATCTGCATCTCCACACCGGACTGTAAGGGCTTTTCCACCATGGTCTGGAAAGCAAGGAGAACGGGGTGCACGTAAAGGCATCCTAGGCAGTCCATCTCTGAACCCAAGCTGTGACTCTGGCAAATCCCTGCCCGATGTCTGTGGAGCCAGAATAGCACTGCGATCGCCAAACCCAGGGCGCTGAAGGCATCCCTACAGAGACAGATGTGTGGGGTACCTCTGTCTTTAGTCTCTCATCTCTAACTCCGTCTCTAGCACTGTCTCTCTAGATATCTCTAAGAAATAGTTCATGAGAGCAATATAGACTGACAGATACTTGGTGAGAAGTGTTGAATGCTTTCATCACATGATGTACTAAAGATGTAATCCCTTACCTTGAAGAGCACTAGGAGGTACTTAAGCTTTTCTGGCTGGACCTCTAGTTATCTCCTGGTGCGCTTTAGTTGCTGCAAATTGGGGTGTTGTGAGGTATGGAGCAAACTTGTTTGCAGAGTACGTGTCTAATCCACCGTTGTGATCGGCCTGACTCACCAGCTACTTGTACGCCACTAAATAATATCCAACCTCAAATGAACATGAGCTGCTAAGAGGTCATTAAAATTCCTTCTCAGTCCTGATCATTAAACAAACCATACGAGAGGCAGACTCCATACCTGGAGAAAGTGGCATGTTAATGGAGATGCACCCAGCATAATTGCTGTCATCCATCACCCCTGCCCCGCCAATATTGACAAAGTGCAGCTAAATATTTAAATAAGCCATTTTTCTTCAGAAGCCGAAGGATTAGATGCAGCCAAATTTCTCAGTCTAGTCAGCAAACGATACAAATCCAGGGATTAAACAGGATTTGCTGGAGTGAATGAGAGCTGCTTCTGCATTATGCTTTATGAAAAAATATTCTTTGCTGCCAAGACTGTTGCTTGGGGCGAGAAGGGGAGGAGAGAGAGTTCTCCTTCTTATTGAAAGCAAGCAAAATAGAATTAGTTCCTCTTTACTCGACACTCTTGATTTACTTTGAGGGTGTAGTTGAAGGAAAATGTGGCTTTCCCAAGCCCCATTAGACACCGACACTTCTTCTAAAAGCAATACATTTGAAATGAAGATGTAGGGGTTACACAGCTCCGCGCATCTGTTTTGCTTCCGAGTCAGCTCCTTGGAAGGCTTGCCAGGTTGCTATCAGGAAAATAGAGGAGAAATCCTTGTTGAAGTCATTTTTACTTGGATGTGCGTTGGCATGCTGTGCTTTTCCCACATTTGGTGATGGGTATGTTGAATTTTATTGGGTAAGATAAGAAGTTCTCATTGAAGCACAGCAGGTACTTACAGGGGGAGACAAAAACAGTTTACAAACACAAGAAGATATATTTGCTGGGGCTGGCTGGGAGTTTTCTGAATAAAACTTCTTTGCGTTTGGAATGTCTCGGTTTACTAAAAGTGAATGAAGTCATTCACAGAAAAAATCGGAATTGCTTGTTTGGTTTGTTTTTTTTTTAATAATCCAAGTGTATATTTCCAGGCTTTGGTTATTGCTTTTTTCCAGTGTAAAATAACTTGGTTTTATTAATTTGTCTTTACCCATAATAATATTATGGTTAAAAAGCCAAACAAAACAGAGGAACAGAGTGAACAGCTGATTCAAATTAAATTGAACTAAAATATTTGAACTGACCCAATCCAAGAAAGTTAAAAATCTCCCTCAGAATTTTGAGTTTTCAAAACTGATTTGAGTTTGAAACTTTATGCTGATCTGAACAGGGGGACAATACCGATATCCCCCATCAGCTTTCATGGGGTGGGAAAATCAGTTCTTGGCCCTTCTTAGCGGTCACCTCACCACTGTTTGGCAACTAGCAGGAGGAATTTGTGAATTATTTTCTCTGAAAGTGTGAAATCTCCTTAAATCTTGCTTTTTCTGATGGCTGCATGTTGGTGCAGGGAGGAAGGAGTGATTTGTCTTTGCAATGACAGCAAGAAAGTTTGCGTGTCTTAGCATTTTTGAGGTAGTGCCCTAGATTTGTTGGCCTGACTGATTCGGAAGCTGAGCAAAAGTCCTGTTCGTTCCCTTTAGGCAAGGTATGAATCTCAAGAAGAGTTGTGATAAATGAATTGGCCAGAGGAATTCAGTTTGTTTGGGAAGACTTTTTCTCCCAGTACTTTATTTCCCTTTGCATATTCACAATAATTTCCTCTAGAATCTGAACTCAGATAACATCTGAACAGAACTCTGTTCAAGGCTCAAAATATTACCTCTGTCACTGGTACATCTGTCCAAAGATTGCATGTGCTCATCTTGTCAGATCAAATGTTACATACTTTTCCCCCTTGAATCAATAAATGTCAGGCATCCAAACCTCATGCCCATCTCTAGGGAAAGACAGCAGCATTTATAAATCATGGAGGAAAAAAATTAAAATGGTAAGAGAAATGTTTTTCAGCTCAGGCTTGCAAGGGGCTATGGAGTGAATATTTTCCCCTAAATGGTGAGAAATAAAACTGTTCTACCCTTAGAATATAGAGAGCAGGTTTTGGTGGAAATTAAGTAGATTGCTCCTCATGACTTTATTGAAATTCTACTAAGATGTCTAAAAATGCACAAGCCTGTTGCTTTGCAAGGGAATTCAGTGTGTTTCATCTTTGGGAATTGATAGTGATACATAAATGTCAGCTTTATTTAACATGTCTCCACTGTCTGGCTATCCAAACAGTATTAATTAACTCCCAAAGTCCTGTTCCAGCATGCATTTGGACTCATTTAAAAACTTGCACTAGAGCAGTTGCTAGACAAATGCAGACTAGAAATATGGTGCACATTTTTTAGGGAGAGTAATTAACCACTGAAATAAATTACGCAGCGGCAAGGTGGATGCTCCATCATTTGAAGTCCTTAGCTCCAGGCTAAATGTCTTTGTGAAAGATATGTCATAGCTCCAACAGAAGTTATAAGCTTGAGGATGTGCTGTCTGTAGGACACGCGTATATATTTACAGCTTCATTGAGCAGGGTCTGTAGGACCATTATTCATGTTCTGCGCACTCGTTACAGACATTACTGGTGGGACACGGCTCTCCTGCTAGCTGGGAGCAGGACCCAACACTTGGCCGCTTCTCAGGCAGATTCTCAGTACCCGCTACCCACAGTGAAATCAGCTGGCCAAAGCGTGAGCTTGCTTCGTTTGCTGTATTTCTCACCAGAGCTGAGCAGAACACTAAAGTCTGTTAAATGTTGCCAAAACAGAAAGCATTTCAGAAATACCTCAAGCAGCTTTTGGGTTTTTTTATCCTATTCCGTGAGCTCTTATTTTGACTGAAGGAAGTCTGGCAAACCTCAATGGGAGCTAGCCCGAAAAACTTGTGAATCAGTAAAAATAACAAACTTTGGATTTCATCTTCAGGAAGTAATGGGATTTCACGTTAAAATGTGCATCTGGGGAGGGTTGAGGAACTCTTTTTCATGTGGTACCTGTTTGCTGATGCCCTGTTTCTATCCACCTGGGTGAAACCTGTTTCTATCCGCCTTTGGACCTGTTGGAGCGGGTCCAGAGGAGGCCACAAAGATGATGAGAGGGCTGGAGCCCCTCTGCTGTGAGGGCAGGCTGAGGGATGTGGGGTTGTTTGGTCTGGAGAAGGTTCTGGGGAGACCTTATAGTGGACTTCTAGTATCTACAAGAAAGCTGGGGAGGGACTTTTTACAAGAGTGTGTAGTAATAGGATGGGGGGTAATGGCTTCAAACTGGAAGAGGGGAGATTTAGAATAGATATCAGGAAGAAATTCTTTACTCTGAGGGCGGTGAGACACTGGCACAGGTTGCCCAGGGAAGTTATGGATGTCCCATCCCTGGAGGTGTTCAAGGCCAGGTTGGATGAGGCTTGGAGCAACCTGGGCTGGTGGGAGGTGTCCCTGCCCATGGCAGGGGGGTTGGAATTAGATGATCTTTAAGGTCCCTTCCAACCCAAACCATTCTATGATTCTATGAAAAGGCCATATCCACACAGGCCTGTGAGCCAAAGGGAAGGGAATAGGTAAAATACAGCAGCCAGATTAGCAATAAAGGGATGTAGGCGGTGCAGCCTTCAGGTGCTCAGCCTTGCGTGGGGACTGCAGGAACATCCTGAAACCAAACGCTTGGCACCAGCCAGGAGGCAGCTCCGTGTGATCCCCAGTGCAGGTCGGTGTCAGCTAAGCTTGTCTCAGCCTAGCTGAAAGCTGGCGGATAATGTGATTAAACAATAAACATTTTGTGACAGTAATGAATCCTGGCATCCGTCTTTCTGCTATGATTAAATCAGTCTGGAGACAAATTCTTCGTTTCTGACACCAGGTCACTGCACAAGTATGCAGTTTGTTTTTTGTTTCTTTTTTTTTATTATTTTCTTTATTAGGTACTTAGTTAAGCAAGGTGCCACAAGGAGTAACGAGGTCACTCAGGATTAATTTCTAGCCTGGTAAATGGCAGGGAGCGTGCAGCATTTTCGTTTGCTCAGCTGTGGATGTTGACAAGTCTCTGCCTGGCAAAATGGTGCCTGGTTTCTTCCTCCAGAGAGGGCCCTCACCCTGCACGCACACACACACAAAGAAATAGGGTGTTCCCGTTTGCTTAATGTTCTTCGACTCCACTCATTAATAATATCGTGCAAAGCCCAGTGTGACCAGCTGAGCGGGATTATGCCATAAGGTACGCAGAAAGCTGTTGAAGGGCCATATAATTATTGTCATTGATGAAAAGTCCCTTTCACGGCAGTTCTGACACTTGCAGGTTAAAGAAGGCTTTGCAAATACACTATCAACCATTCACAATTAACTTGGTTATTGATGGCGCTCCATAAATGTTTAAAAACACTGAAGGAGAAGTAATAAATGGTTGATTTGTTTCCTTGACTGCAGCTGCTGCAGGCTTGCTCTGTTTGTGTGTAATTCTTTATTCCACTTAACACCGATGGATATATCTTCTCTTACCTCCCCTCCCCGCTTTTAAACTAGGCTAATGAGGTATCTTCTGTATTTACTGCAGGGTAAAGGAAACTGCCTGCAGTTCAGCCCTGATTAAAAAAAAATCCAGCAGCCCAGCACCCAACTTCACCTGTTTGCTTCTCAGGGGTTTAAGGGATTGCTCAAATCCCACCTGTGGAAATGTGGACATGTTTCCCACCTTCCAGCGTGTCCCTTTTACAAACAGTGCTTTAGCCCAGAAGTTTTTACCATCTCCTGCAACCTGTTTTCAGGTTCTTCCCTGGCTGCTGTGCTTAGGTGGAGGATCTGGGGTGATAAACAGAAACTCCTCCCGCTGCCATCCATGGAGCGCCTGGCGTGTGTTCCCATTAACTAGTGCACGTGTATATGCTCATCCCTCCTCTAGATACCTTGTAAATCCCAAATCACCTGGTCTTTTCTGCCCATCTAATCTAGGGCTTCCTTTCATTCGTGATTAAGATCTGCAAATACAATTTGCGCTCAGGTGCAAGTCTCAGGAGTTTAAATGTTGATGCCTGAATCTTTGTCTTAAACTTCTCTCTCTTTGGTAGCCGCTGTAGTGATTCACAGGGCACAGATTGCAAGTTTGGGTATGGGTTTGAAAGGAGAAAAAAGTAACTGTGTGATCAAGAAGAAATTATAACTTTGGTGCTGTGGAATCAGCAGGCAACACTGCTGCATAGCTTAAAAATAGATGTCCTTGCTCCCTGTCCTTTTTCACTTGCAGCAATAGTTTTTAGACTCTTCTAATCACTCAGTTTACTTTCCTGTGGGCTGGCAGGGGCACCAGCTCCGGCAAAAAAATAGTCTAGTCAGTGGAATATATCTCCTCTGAAGGACAAGATTGTTCTTCTTCTTGCTTCAAAAAAAAAAAAAAGTCTCTGGAAAAGGGAAATGTTTGCTAAAATTTTCTTCAGAGCAGCTGTATGCTTGATTGTGTTTGTATTGGTGCCTGTGCTCTTTCCCCTCCCTCCAGCCCTCGGGGCACTGAAGGCCCCACGCACTGAGGGTTCCCCACCTTACTGTTGGAAAGGAGAGATCAGTCATCGCCATAAGCCCTCTGCTTGCAGCTTTCATGCGCAGCCGCTCCTAACGCTGAGGTCCTCTTCACTCTTCGTCCAGTCCCTGGCAAACCATGGCCCCTTGTGCCGTTGACGCTGGCTGGGCGGCGGGGGAGCCTTGGTGTGAGATACCTGCGCTGGCTCCAGCTCCCGCCTGCCCGTGCCGTTCCCAGGCCGCTCCTTCCTGGGAAGGTCTCAGCTATTTGTGGAGTAAATCACTGAAATGCTGCTATTCGTGATGGAGAAACCCGCGGTCGATCCTGGTTTACCTAAACAGCACAGGCGCGATGCGGTGCAGGGAAAGTCCTGACGGCAGCAGAAGCGGTGGCATTCACATCGCTCACTTCAGCGGCGACCGCCCCGGCGCTTGGCGTTAAATACAGCCAGATTGCAGCTGATGCACCGGGGAAGGAAAATTGCTGGCGGGACCCACAGAATGGGAAATTCTATCTCGGAAGATGGTGTCTCTGGGACAGACTTGGGGACCATCGTGAGCAACGGTCACAGAATGAGCTCTCAGCTCTGCAGCAGAAGGGCAAATCTGCGTGTGCGTGAAACGAATCAAGTGGAATTAGGGGAATAACCTCACCTCTGTCCTCAGGACTGTAGTGATGGCTGCTGGAGGACTGCATCTGCTTCTGACATTGCCTCTTCAGGAGAGACAAGAAGATCTTACAGAGACCTCAAAGGGAGGCTATGAAAATGATTCAGGGGATGGGAAACGAGTTACATGACCTGAAGCACAGAGAACTCTATTCATTAGCTTATTAAAAGATGGAGAGGAGATTTTATCGTTCGTTTTAAGAACATGTACATGGAAGAGGAGTCTTGAGAGTCAAGGGCCTTTTGACCTTGCAAAATAGAGTCTAACAAGAAGGCTGGAAAATGAGCATGGAGAAATTCAGCTTTGAAATAAGACAGCGTTTCCCAGCAGCCAGGCTGAGCCCGGCTGGCCCTGGACTTGCAAGTGGATTGTGTGTAATGAGATGCGGTATCTTAAAAGACAAGAATTTCCATCCGATTTCAGTGAGAACCTCTCGTCCTTGTCTGTTAGCGCTGGCGGGAGCCTGGGTTGCCGGCGTGCCCATACTGCCTTCCAAATCTCTGAGCCGCAGTCCCGCAGCACCGTCCCCTTTCTGCTGTGTTAAGGGTTATGCTCGCACATCCCTCCTCCCCGGGGCAAAGAGCAGCGCTGTGCCAGAGTACCGTCACATGCACGAAGGGACCGGCACATTTGAACTCTGCCTTCTTGGCTTTATTTGATGTTTTTTGAATTTTAATTGGGGTGCAATCCTGGGCATTTTAAACAAATTCAAACCTCTCCCTGTGTGGTAGCAGCAGCCAGGCAAAAGAAACAGGAAACTATGCTCCTCTTTGAGGGCTATATTTTTTTTCCCCAACTACTTAAATGGAGGCATGAATGGAGGCACCAGGCATGAATTTAACCCTTTTCCTGGGTTCAGTAAATAGCATTAGCAGGTAGGAAATGATAGATGTAACTACCTACCCACAAAAGCCTCACTGTAAAGAACTGAAACATTGTGTATGGACCTTCCGTAGAAGGGAAACCGGGAAGAGAGGCAAGGCAGGTCTTTATTTGCTTTCAGTTCTTTGTTCTTTTCCCTTTTTTCTGCCATTTCACTTGCCCAACAGCTTAGATCTAAACAAAGTATCGATACATCCCATTGCGTTACACCAGGGACGCATCTGACCCGTTTATTTTTAAGTGCTCACGCTCTCTTTTTTGGTATCTGCTCCAACGTGTGCTATAAAAAAGGGGCTTCATTAAAGGAAAAGGTATTTGAAAAGGTGCCTATGTGTAAAAGAACACGTTGGGAGCTAATGGGGGCTTTCAGGGGACTTGACTGCACCGGTGATAATTGAAACAAACAGACCTCAGTGGCCTAAACTCATTCAGTGGAGCTATATTCCTCTTCCTTTTATATTATACATGCAGTAGTTTAGCACTCCCCAGCTCCCCACTGGCATTAAGAGACACTTACAGCTGTTCTCCTCTCCCTAATAACAGCACTCCGTAGAGTTAATGGTGGGCTCCGAGGGCCTGATGGAGTGCTGCGGGGCTCTGACGACGCCAGCCACAGGACTTGCCATATGCCTGGGGAATTTCACCTCTGTTTAGACTCAATTCAGCCGAAACTCCCAAGGTGAAATTCCATTTAGGTCGGTACATTTCTGCACTAACAATTATAGTTATGTGGTGAGCGCTTGCTTTTATTTCTGCTGGGCTGGTGTCTGTTGTATGTAACCAGATCTGCGCTGCCTTCACCCCTGCCGTGGTGACCCCGATCGCAGGAGGAGAAAGGAAGTTGAGATTTAAATAGGGAAAAGTTTGGTTCCAACAAAAATAAATAAATAAAAGCACAAGAAAAGCCAAAGACGTTTTGTGCCGATTTTCTCTGCTGCTGCGCTTACAGAAGAAGGAGAAGAGTAAAGTAGTAGACCTTTCTATCTGATACGCTCATATCAGTCTAAGGTAACCTATGGACGACGGTGGATTTATTCTAATTTTATAGACAAGCAGAAAAATTATATAGAGTATATTAGATATATAGATATTATATAGAAAGCAGAATTTGCATTGGTCATAGTCGTTGCTAAGCATAAGCAACAATGCCCCAGTGAATGAGAAAGTATCTACGGAAGGTGGGAAGATGGTGAATTCCATAATGACTTTTATGCCTCTCTCTGCAGAGCCCAGACCGGGTGGTCCCAGCGCAGCGCTGTCTGCGAGCCGGCTGCTGACCCTACGCACGGCGCCTTTGGGCTGGCCCGTGGGGGACGGTCCCTGGTCCTGCTCTCTACAGGGGGACGGGTCCTCCTTTCTGCCCAGGCCCCATCAACACCCATTTATCCCAGCAGCCAGTGAACATCAGGATCTGTGGAATTTGTTGGTGCCCTCCGTGGGGTTGCACGGGGAGAACCCGTGAAATACTCTGCAGTACCCCAGCTGTGCGCTTACAGGTAGGTTACGTTTTCACGCTTTCCTTTACCACCACAGAACTACAAACTTCATATATTCGTTTGCTTGGGGTCGTCTTTTGTTATGCTGCTAATTGTTACGTGTTTTTCAGAACTGTGTAGCTCAGGTCTGTATACCATTATACAAATCCCACTTATCCATACTTACCTGCGTCCTTAATGAAGCCCTGGGTATTGTAAGATTTTCTAACCCCTAACTAGCTATCAGTGCAGAAAAACAGAGTTTAGAAGGGTTTTGTTCTTAAAAACCCCAAATCTGTGTGTTTATTTATAGATGTTTCTCTTGTGCGCTCTTGGCAGATTGCATTGCAGAAATGGCTTGCTTAATCTTGGGCGAAGGGAAATCTTCCCATCTGTGCTCTGTTGGCCCGTGTTGGAGCCCAGTCCTGCTTGCGCCAGACCTTGTCCTCCCCTCGCTGCATCTGATGTCCCAGGGGAGCCCAGGGTGTTGGGGTTGCAGCTCAGGCAGCGGGAGGAGGAGGCGGAGGGGCACGTGCATACGGAGCCCACCTCCAGCCCGTCCCTGCGGCTCTCCTGGGCACTGCACGGAGCTGGCAGGTTGGCCATCGTGTTGTGATGGGTGATGGTAGCCCCAGATGCCCCCGGCGTGTTGGCTGAGGTAGTGCTTAGAGCAGATCTGCAGAGTCAGGAGGGAGGTGGCTTTGCAGATGTCCACGGGGAAAGACATACATCAGGCTTTAGCCCCTTGAGGGGCTTCGCCAGCAGAATTTGGGAGCCTCTGGGAGTGGGTATTCTATAGGAATATTGGGTCTGTTGGTGGCATCTACATCTACGTGGGTCGAACGTGACATTTACAAACCTGAAACCATTTGCGTAGGTTTTAGCTGCTTTGGAATGTGATGCGCGCGCAGCTGCTGTGAGCACGGAAACTTGTCTCTGACCTTTGGAAACTGTAACTTCTCTCAGTCATGTCTCTTACTAATTGCTGCTGCGGTTCGCAGCCCTGGGTGGAAGGAAGTGTGTTACAAAACTGCCCTTGCAAAATATAAATTATTTTAATTACGGTCAACGTGCACTTAATGTGAAACACAGGGAAATAAGTTTCCAGCTGGCTTTTTAACTGCGTGTGTAAAACGCACAAGCGTATCTTGGCTGTGCAAAAGCGGGGTGTGCCTGGGGGGGCGTTGCTGAAGTATGGGGTTGTAAGTTCTGGAGCTCACACGCACACACCTGTTGCCCGTGCCTCAGCGAGGATTGTCCTTTCGTAGAGTAGACAGGCTTGCAGTTTTTGCAGATGCAACTAGGGAAGTCTGCTAAAAACGCAATGTAAGATTTAGGTATTTACTTTCCTTTTTTTTTTTTGTTCTTCCTTTTTGCATTTGGTGGATTGGTATCAATATTTTTCTTTTGAGATGCTGTAGCCACGTGATGCACTTTTCTGCAGGTTCAAGATAAGCCTGGCTTCCCACCACAGATACACCTTCTTTTGGAAATAATGTCTTTGCTCTGTAGCAAGGTTCGTCAGGAAAGGTGCCGGCACTAACTTAAAGCAGTGGCTAAAGCCCTGGCTTCTAGTTCATTCCTATTAAGCAAAGCTCTTAAGCGTGTTTCTTTACTGAAAGCCTAAGATCTGCGTCAGTCTTTGCTGAATAGGGATTGATTTGAAATTGTGCTTAAATACCTCGTGGAACGGAGGCACATGTAAAGAAACGTGCAGCTGGAGTTTCTCCTCATTTGCACAGACGTGAATCGGGCATAAATTCACTGAAACCAGTGCTACATGTGGGAGAAGAGTCAGGTCCCAGGCGTATTAGAAAATAGCTGTGAATGTTTTAGTTGTCTTACAAAACTAAACCGTGTTTTTAGGAAACTGAAACTGTCAGCCATAGCTCTGCTTTAAAAATCAACCCCTCAGCTGCCAGCAACATGGCCTGTTAGCTGTTCCGTTAGCCTGTATCTCCTTTCCAAAAAGACGTGTTTGAACGTTCATGCAATCAAGCTATCGCGTTGGCTGAGCATCCTTCAGAGCTTTCTGATACACAATAATATGGCTATTGCTGTGCCTAATGTTTCATAAAAATGCCACATATAATGGTACCTTCTTGGCTTCCTATCTTCTTTAATGAAAGGGTGCAGGAGTTTCATTTCCAAATGGTTACTCTACCAATCATAAAAAAAGAAAAAAAAAAAAAGAGGAACAAAGAAGAGCTAGGATGTTATTGTCAAATGCTCTGTAATTGTGATGGTGGGGAGGGAAGTGGGTTTCCTATTCCCTATAGTACTCAAAAACAGGAACAGAATGAATGTATTATCAGCTATAATAATCATCACATCTCATTTCTGCAATTATATATTATGTTTGTGTTTATGTTCAGTGTTTCTTACATCTTCCATGTAGAAACAAACGAGACATGTTGGTATTTGGAATATCACAATAGACACACCGAGCCCTTGACTTTGGTGACATTCCTCCCAAGTATTAATTTATGTAACAGAAATATATGGGTATGTAGAAATTGATACAAACAGCTTCCTGAGTAACGCACAGATGTGGTGTTTGTGCCTCCTGTTACCTAGCTGCCCAGTGACGTCCTGTGTATTCAAAAAGAATTTCTCATGAGCAATTACCTCTCTGTGCTGTGCTTCCTGTTCTCAGGAACAAGCTGAGCTCTGGCTTCTGAAAAATAGGCTTGTGGGAGATTCATTCCCCCTCCCCCCCCCCATCATTTCTGATCCCTGCTTCCCTTTTTATAGGCTTGGAAAGGCTACAGAGTCATTTGTACTTTAACTTTTCCTAGTCGAATATTTTAGGTACCTGACTTTGCCCATCTCTAATAAGTGGGCAGACATCTGAAAAGCTGCTCACCATTTCTGTGGGTTCATTGACATTTTGAAAATGTGCTTCTTTTTATCATCTCCAAAATGTCTTCCCCTACAAACATCATACTTAGAATGATTTATTAGCCTTTCTGGAGATTTCTGTCTTTTAATACCTGCTGGGGAATTTTCCAGGAGATTGCAAGGATGTAAAAAATTTGCTCTGGGATACATACATAGAGATGTGTATATATAGGTAGGTATATGTACATATGTATATGCATATGTATGTGCATATATAACCACACTTGGCTAACAAGATGGATTAATCTAGACTTAGAAAGGAAAGGAATATGAAAAGGAAACAGGGCAAGACAAGCAAAAACCTTTCCTTAAGGTCTGCAAAGAGGAACTGATTTGAGAATAGATGTTATTTTTGTAGTACAGGGGACATCCTTATTTTCACATCTCCGTCAGCGCTCGGGTCTGACTTCTTAGACCCAACTGTGACTAAAGCACTCATAGCTTTTGTGCTGAATGTCTTGTCCCAGGCTCTTGCAGGGCTGAATCAAGACAGCACAGTGAGTCCCAGCAGCAGCGTGTGGTCTCCCAACAGGGAGTGCACAACTCTTCTGGACATACGGGAGCTCTGACTCTTCATCGGTGGAGTTTTGGTCTGAAATACTTGTGCTTTCAGCCAACAAAGAGGAAATGCAGTTGACCCTTTGAGCTAAGGATACTACCGTTGAATATTCAGATGCTTATCTATCAATGTTGGAAATTTAAAAAACAGTGACTCCCATATGTCTGTCCAGATTTCTCCCCTGCTTCCCAGATGGAAATGCAGATGCTGTGCTACATTTGCAGAGACCACCCACTAAATCCAAAAAAGACATATTTCGGGTCTGCAGAAACTCAAATTCCTCTGAAAGTGTTGGTTCGCGTTGTCACAAGGCGCGCGTGTGCCTTCCCATTTGTCCAGAGCGGTTGAGAGCAACGGCTGTGCCCGGGCTCTTGGCTCTCTGCGAAGCCAGACAAGTGTCTACAAAGAGCGGAAAGGAACTCAACACGTGAAAAGTGTAATTTGTGAGCAAAGGACAAAATGCGTCACATGAGGCCAAGCAAAAGCATTTCAGTGAGTTTCTAGTCCAATATTTACCTTTGTCATCAAAGAAAGGGGCAGATTTAATAATTCTCTGTGATAACTTATGCTGTTGGGGTGACACGAAGAGGTGGAATATGACAGTGCAGCTTTTCCCTTTCCGCACCTCTCCTGAACTACAACAGTAATCCTCTGCATCGGCACTCGTTTCCGTGAACGCTGCTCACTTTCTTTAACCTTAATAGGATTTTCAAAGACTTGAAGCTGTCTGGCAGTCTTCTTCTTGAATCCTTTTGGAGATAATCAGGCTGATGTGCTAATCACATTTGTGCTGTATTTAAAAATAGTGGGATAAAGTATGAAAAGTGCTGAGGAGCACTATTCACCTGCAGCTTGTTTACAAGCAAAGCAGAAAGAAAAGAGGTGGCGGACGGCATAGCAAATGGGGATGTCCAGATGCTTTGCATCTGAATCACAAAATAAGCCAAACCCCGATTACTCAGTGGATTGAGGTTCTTTTGCTGTGGTCGAGGGCGAGCAGGGGAGCATAGTTGTCTCAGCTCGATCACATCTGAGGATAAACACCCCGGGCTGATCCTTCCTCAGCCCCGTGAGCAGTCTCTGATCTGTGGGATTTACACTATACATGATTAGGTGTGAAACGGAGAGGACGTTTATTGCACAACGCTTGGCATGGGCTTGGGGAGTGAATTGATAAAGACGACACATACATTGTCAGGTTGGGTGTTCTTAATTTATAGAAGCCCTGAGAGCCATTACTCAGTTCCACCCCGCGCAGTTCTCCCTGCCAAATCCTACTGTATTTATAGGAATGAAAAGGAAGACCTGGTTGAAGATGAAGCAGCCACTAACGCAGACACACGCGCACTTATACAAAATGCTCAGGTTTCGAGGTCTGACAGTCTTTCTTTAAAGAGAGCTCTTACACCAAGAACTAGTCAATGTAGAGAAACGCAAAATGAATTCATTCTCCAGCTTTTTTTTATTCAGAGGGTCTCTTGGGTATAATATAAACCACTCTCTCTGGTCCCGTAATTAGGTGCAAAAGTGGAAGGAGGAAGGCAATACACTTAAAATTTCCTAGAACCATTAGGGCGTATCACATCCTAAAATGATCACCCTTGATCTCAGAGGGCGCCAGCTCACAAGTGGGTTAAACCCATTACTCTCCCTTCCCGGTGCATTTTAAACTGGCGGGAGGATGAATAGGCTGCAGATCCCTTTCTGCTGTCCTGGCTCGGAGCGGGCACGAAGGAGGCAAAGGCTCTCGCTCCCGGTGGTGTGCACTGCGGTGTCCCGCAGCCTCCTCCCCCGGCAGTCCGGCTCTCCTCGGCCGCCGTGGTGGCGGTTTCCTGGGGGTGTTGTGTGGCGAGCAAGAGATGAGGGCACTGCACAGAGAAGGGAAGATGTCGGGACAAATCTACAGCATCTCCACTGCCCTGAGCCTCACCGCAGCAGCGGTTAGAGGAGCTTCAGACACATTAGTTGCCCTTGGTGAGAAGGCACTGTCCATGTTAGTTTTGGATGTCGCTGTTAATGAGTATGATTATTCTCCGGCTCACACGTCTCTTTCCATTAATCGTGGCGTACTGCTGCCTGACACCCTGAACATGTTCTCTTTCTGCTTTGCATCGTGCAGCCTGCTGCATAAATGGCAATGCAAATGTTTCCTTGATAATTTTGTCACACCAAATCTGATCAAATTTATTCGGTGTCATGCACACGCACACACACGCGCGCTTGAAGACATTTGCCCTGAGGCGTTAAAGCCAAACTCTGCTCTCTTAGTTGAGGAAACCCAGCAGGAAGTTGTCCGGAGTGTTTGTGCCTTAAGTGACCTGTTTTAATCAACTTTGTGGGCTGGCTGGGCTTTGTGGTACAAAAGGAAGATGTGGTGGGTGTGCTATTGGAAAAAAAAGCACTGTCTAGCCATGCGTGGGGAATGGATTTGGGGCCCAGCCTTAGCCATAGCCTTGCATAAATTTGATTTGATGAATAAACCTTCCCTATAGGTTTATTTACACGAGGCTTAATTAATCTGTTTGTCACTTACTTTCAGATGAGTTGTGCTCAGTGTCAAGACAACAGTAAGAAGAGTCACTTCTTAGTGAAAGGATATCAGTAGCTATTTCTCAAACTCGAGCTTCCCCATTCCAGCTCTAACACGCGGACTCCCTGAGCAAACATGGCAGGTCTTGGGTGGCATCAATTCACGGGCTGAGCGCCACTGACTTGTTGATGTGACTGCCTTTCTCTAATTCCTTCCCTTTTCAACGGAGAGATCCCTCAAAGGCTTTTTTTGAAGCCCAGAGCTGTTCCAGACCTTGAGAGATGAAAGCCAGTCTGAGCAAGGTTTTGAGAAGGAGCTATCAGAGTTTGAGCTCGACTGCCAGCTTCTCCTCCTGACATCAAAGCCCATCTATACTCATTTGCTGTGGCCTCCATATTTCAAAGGGTGACTAATTCCACTTTCTCTAGCCTCTTGAGACCTGTAGTTTGCTCCTAGTCTTTTTGATGGTTTGATTTCATATGTACTGCTAGAGAAATAGGTGAAAGCCTGTTGTGCCTGGAGACCGCTGGCAACGTCCAGCTTCACTCAGCCTTCGGCCCCCACCTAGAAAGCCATGAAGTGAAATCAGAAGAAATCAAACATCATGCAGGTAAGCAGAAAAAACAGTTTGGTTTCCTATCATATGGGGAACAAAATCCATCTCTTTTTGATGTGCAGAAACAAAAGAAGGGGAAAAAAAAAGCATTCCCTGCTCGGAACTGATTTTTTTCCTTCTTTTTGACAGCAGATTTAAGTTTGACATTTCTCTGCAATGTGAGCCCAAGCTCCAAGGCTGTCTGAAAGCCCAGCAGCTGGAGCTGATATGAACAAGGGTTTAGCTGAGACCTCACCCTATGCTGCTGTATTCAATCTAGTGTGGCAGCAGCGATGCTGGAGATAAGTATCGCCCTCCACACTACAGCCAGTGCACAAGCAAAACAGGGCATTAACAGCTGCTCAGTGCATTGCATCTACGTTTCCAAAGCATTTTACGTAAAAAATTAAACATTAGCAGCTGTTTGCGGGTGAATATGTAGCAATTCCTCATTTGGCATAATAGCCCTGAAGGACTAGTAAAACTTTTATCTGTTCCACGCAGTGACATTACCCGGCTGACACAGATCTGAACAAGGGCAAGGAAGGGAACGTTATAATCAGGGCCTTATTGATTGCCTTAAAAAATTAAATAAAAGGTTTTATGCGGTGGAAACGCGTCCTTCTTTTTAGCCATTAGACGAGCAGGACTGACAGAGGGTTTGGGACTCTCAGTCCTGTGGGATCCTTGGTGTGGCAGCAGAGGAGGTGGCGCTAGGAGCGAATCCCAGAATTTCAGGAGCTGTGGGGAAGGGCGGGCAGGATAGCTGTGGTGGTCGGACAAGGGTGGCAGCACCCAGGGCCCTGGAGGAGCGTGAGGTTGTGCAGCTGTGAGGCCCTGGGGAAGCGGGGTGCACCGTCCCCTTCGTCTGCTCCCATCTTTCGCCTTAGGTGAGGAGGACGCTGTGGTCTCACCTGGGCAGGGAAGACAGTTAAGCTGCATATTCCCACCTCAGCCTACCTTGACAGGAGCTGTCTGCAGCAAAACATTTGAAGTGGCTTCACTAGGCTGCAGGTTCCCTAGGGGGAGGAAGCTCATTTGTGGCTCTCAGAGCTATTTCGTGGCTGTTGGCTGACCCTGAGCAATATCACTGTCTCGGTGGCATGCTGGTCACGTTTTAAGTTTCCCTTGTGTCCATGGGGCTGAGGAACAGGCAAGTCTTTCCAGCTCTTTTAGTCTCCTGCAGCTCCTGAGTCTGTTTTAAGCCCATATGAAACAAGTCTTGCTTTTCTCTCGTTGGTGGATGTGTTGGTAAGCGTTAATGTGTCTGCTCCTTTCTCTTTGTCTTGTTCCGTCTCCTTCATGCCTGTCCATGGGAAATGATGTCCTTTCTTTCCTTTCCTTCCTGCCTTGAGTTCAGAGAACGACATCTCTCTCTCAGCACAGAAAATAGCCCCTGGCTTCTTGATAAAGACCTGGATTAGATAAAAAAATCCCCCGCACCGTTGTTAGTGATCTGACCCCGAGGAGATCTCATGGATGCTTCACCCAGCTGCTCCCCAAGTGATGAGCGACTGTGTCCTTGGAGGGTGGCTTTCCATTCTGGAGGTTCAAAGAGGTAGTTTGAGGCAGTTTAGTTCAATGTTTTAGTTCTACTATACCTGAATTCCTCCTCATCCTATAGTATTTTAAGCACTGGCTAACTGGTAATTCTCTGTCAGATCCTAACGTGTCTGTCTAGTGACAGACATCCCGCTGATGTAAATCGTTACATGCCACTGAAGTCAAAATCAGGAGCTGGCCAAGTGTTGCATAAGTCTGTGTTAGGCCATCTATTTCTATTTTATTATTTTTGGAGGCAAATTGTGCATAATGTCTTCTAGAGCCCAGAAGCCCCCGTTTCCCATTTTACCCACTTTCCCTTGCCAGGGCTGAGCTTCTCTTACGGCAGGCAGCGAGAGGGCAGGTCCCAGGATGATGCTTGTGACCTCTGTGTCCCAGCAGAGCCGAGGAGTGGGAGCCCGGGGCGCAGCACACTGCTGTGCACTTGAAGCGGGGGATAAAGGGGGTTTAAAAAATACAGTGGTGAAAACAGTAATGCTGCAAAAAAGCCTCAGAGCTGCTTTAGGAGATAAGGACTGGGAAGATAACATGGGGTCCCTCTACTCTACAAGTTGTCCTTCTTGTTAACCAGATTTCCTGTTCTTTACCATTTTATATACCAATATATACATTTTTGCTGTTCATAGCCCTGTGGAGCTGTCAACATGGAATACGCATTTCTCCACTAACTGGGATCCTCTGAATTCTATAAAGTTCTTCGAGCTGCCTCAGCAGGCCTCGTAAGTGGGCTTTTACTTCTTGACCTGATAGCTGGCAGGCAGCGGTGGCAGAGCTTAGATGAGCAAAGGCGGTGTGGGTCCAAGTTTTACCTGGCACTTTCACGGCTGAGCAAGGGAATGAGAACGAAAAGCTCTGTCTGAACCCTTCTGGGCTCCTGTCTGGCAGTCGATGTTTTTGGGGAGCTTGGGGTCAGATCAGGTCAGACTCTGACAGCAGTGGCGCGGGGAATTAATGAAAAAATGAGGTTGTAGCAACATCAAAAGATTGCTGCATCAAAGTGTAGTAATTGCCAGAACAGGAGAGATCTGAAATATCTGATAGCTCCTTTATGAGATTACCAGCTATCAGAAGGGGGAAAAAAAAATATCAGAATTAAAAATCTCATGTGCAGAAAATTAGGAAAAGGGACAGAAATGTCAACATGGCATTTTGGGTCCTGTTCTCAAAAGTAGAGCATCAGTGAGACAAAGCCAGTGCTGAAACTGTAATAGAGACATTAGCAATCCTTCCAGACTGGCAGAAGTTTAAGGATTTGTACATGTCTGATGGAAGGATTGTTCACTTAATATCTTTTCTTTTTTTTTTTTTTTTTTTTTTTTTTTTTTTATGAGGAGATGATCCTGGCATCAAATCCGGTATCATCCTAACCTGTCCGAGTATTTCTGTGGGTAGAAGCAGGTGGAGGCTCTTTCACGGCTGGAGGACGACCACACTCCCTGTGCACAGTTGCAGCACAGGAGACGACGCAGACTTTGCAAAGGAATAAATCCTGCGAAGGAAGGTGGAGACACTTAGCGAAACTAGGCAAAGTGTTCAATCCATTTATCAAAGAATATGCAGTTCTCATTTCAAGGCAGGTGAGGCATTGATGATAACTTCCGAGTGCAGAAACTAAATCTACATCCAGAACATTTTTAATTAACGCAGTGTAGCTACCAAAGGCAAAAAGTCAGCAGATGACTTATGAATTTGGTGTCGGTTCTTGGATGATACCAGGCTACAGGGCTTTCTTCTGCGGGTTTTTTCACTCTTCTTGACCACTCCATCAAGCTGTTCTGTGCAAAGTGAAGGGACGTAACAAGTGGAACTGTTGTCTGTCTGATTTTGCAGGGAACAAATATATTTCCCTCTCAAGTTAAAGGGGAAAACACACATGGTGAAAATTAAAGTTGTTACTTCACTATTTTTCAGGTGCTCCTGAAATACCAAGTGCTAAACTTTAACTTTTCTAAGTGAGGGGATGGCAGTGAGTACATAATTGTTGAATTTGCAAAAACAGCAGAAAAAATAAAGGCGGGGGGGATATGGAAATATTAAGTGATCTCATCCTCCCGAGCCTTAATGGAAATGAATCGAGGCTGCTAGACAGCTCAGGAAGGCAATTACAGGGAAATAATCTGTGGTGTTTAGTGAAGCGGTGATGTGGGGCATGCTGAACATGATAGATCTGGCTGCTATTTCCAGTTAATAATAATGCACTTTAAGAAAAGGCGGTGCTGCACATGTTCGTGCTTTTGTGTCTGTTTGTGTAGCAGAGGAGCCAGCCAGTTTTAGGTTTTTTCCTGCACTGGGAATTGCCTTGAACCCAGTGGCTGGAGTGGCTCGCAGCAGTGCAAGTTTCCCCTTAAGGCAAAGCTTCTGCAAAGCAGTATTTGCTTTTGTGAAGATCTTGGCCTTCTTTCCAACAGTCCAGCTGCTGGAAAATTGTGGCTTAGGGAGCTGTTATGCTCTTTGAGAGTTGGTATGTGCCCTGGTTGATAGCCATCCTTGGCTGACGTCCCTGATATAGGTCAGAACTAGTTGTTAACGATATAAAGTGCGTGTGCCTGGAAATAAATGCACTTATTTATAGAATCAAGAAGGGAAAGACTTCTCTTCTTAAACCTTAGGTCCTCCTTTCTGCCGCAGGGCTCTAGAGAGAGCTGAACAAGCTGTAACAAAAGACACTCTTAAATCTGTCCCGAACTATTTACTGAGGTTTGAAAAGTTGGTTTACATTTTCCAGCGCTTGGGATCACTTGAAAGCAGAAGCACAGGTCACCTGCAAAAAGGGCTGTTTGAAGAGGGTCCATGAGGTCCCACAGCTGTTGGGGTTCAGGTGTGGATGAACCGGGCACGTGGCTCTCCATGGCACCGTGCTTTTCCTCTGCCTACCAACACGAGCAACTCTGAACCTGGCTTTAAATGACGCAGGGTGCAAGCGAGCCTTGAGGAAAAGGTTACTTGGACACGAGTGTCTGTGCAGTTCCTGTTGGTACAAATAAGCTCTTTCTACTTTTCTACTTTATTCCACTGTAGGTCTTAAATCCAATCTGATGTTATTTTTAAACACCGTGCCTTGCCGAGCTACCCAGTGCAACTACAAGGCATCACTAATTTATTCTGCGTTTAGTCTGTGGGCTCTGTCAAGCTGATTCAGACTCCAAAACCTTCAGTCTGATTTCGAGGCCAAATATTTCAGAACAAGCCCAGAGAAATGTATAATAAAGACAAACACATTTAAATATTTATCTGGAATGAACGGAATGAAGTTCCAAACTCATGAGATTTGCTTGTTGCTGGTGATTTGCTAATAAGTCAGTCGGATGCAGGCTGACAAGGGAACGCTTCTCCCAATGGGAAGGGCTTGTGGTTCTACCTCCTACTGATTACTTTACAGAAGAGTTTCTTCACCTGTAGACACCTGGAAGTCAGGTGAGAAGGGAAAGAACTAATCAACTTACGATGCCATGAGAGCATTTCCAGGAGATGCATTGCAGAAAAGTAAACAGAATCCATGTTTTTATTGTCCGGATGTTTATTTACGAGTAACATTTTGTAAACTCTCCATCTCATTCCAGGTCAGGGACCTGCTTCATTATTTCCTGGAAATGGAAAATAAAGATGTATTCTTTCCTGCTTTGCTGTAAAGCTATACATGAAGTTAGTTTAGTGCTGGTGGAACGGTGCAGCCAGTCACGCCGAGAGGTCCAGGTCCTCTACTTATCTACACGTGACACTGAGGGCTTTTGCTGTCTGCTTTGTCAGTAGGTCCTGATTCTACCCTAATGGCTGGTCAGCAAGGAGAAGGTCTGTCAGTAGTTCATCCAGTCAATAGCTCTCACGCTCCCACCAAGGTACCAAGACCTTGTGCAATATCCACATACTGGAATCCACATCCGCATACTGGAAATAGGCATCATTTGCTAGTTGGATCTTCACTGCTCCATAAACAGCTCCGTTTACAGAGACACATATTGATTGCTCTAAGCTGGGCTCCTCTAGACTTTGATTCCATCAAGGATGGTTCAGGGTGTTTATAAAGGGAGAAAAATAGCATAGGTATTAGGAATGGATGGCTGTTTATGAGGAGTGAATCTGGAAAACTAAACTGAAAATTAGAAGGATGAAATTTGTGCACAAAATAGGCTTCGACTCAGTGCATACCTTTGGTGGGGAGGAAGAAAGTAGAGGTGTGGATTTTGTGACTGTCATTACTTTTCTTTTTTGACATTTCAGAATGCAACTTTGCAACCTCTTTGTTTTAAAATAGCAACTTTTAAAAATTAACCTTCATCGTAAATATTTTTTTAAAGTAAAATAACTGGGGAGTAAAATGAAACCAAATTTCTAGAGGAATACTAGATATTGCCTGGCAAAAAAAAAAAAAAAAAAGTTTTCATTTTTATTTCATCAAACAAAACTTAATGTGAAGTACTCACAGATTTTACATAACATTTTTTTTTTCCTGCCTTTAGAGCAAACTGTGAGGTCCATTGCCCACCCAGCTCTACCAAGAAATTGGGCTTGACAATGGCATTTAGTTGATACCTTAGCACCTATATTTTTCTTCTGGTTTGCAAGTGTTAAGGTTAAAAGAATTCGTCTTTCAGCTGGATATGTTTCTGCGGAGACTTATTTCACACTCAAAAGAAAGGGAAAAGGCAGTTACGCTAAAGAAGCAGAGTCCTGAGCCACTGGTGGAGGATGTCCAAAGAAGATAGTACAGGGCCCAGACTGGGAGAAGAGACCCTGTCCCTGTACTGGGTGCCGGCAGGGAAGAGCCGGTGCAGTAATGAAACATCAGAAAGCAGAAAGGGAGCAGAAGGCAGATGAGGAAGTAAAAAGGAAAGGCAAAGCTGGCAGCACTGTTAGTTGTCTTCAGAAGAAACTGCCCCAGCTCTGTGTTCAGACCAGTCAGAAAATCAGACATCCCCAAAAGTATGACTCTTCCCATGGCCACAGGGCACCATAAGTGATGGGGAAGGAAACCTGCTGGAAGGTAATTCCCAGCCGAATGCCACCAGCTCCGATAAAACCTGATGAGGGATGCTCAAACAACAGGGATGGGCAAGGGGGGGGCACTGTGAAAAAAAAAGACAATTGCATCAACTTGGTTTCCTATCTCAATTCCTTTAGATTTGCTTTTTGATTTCCAATCAATCCCTTGATCCTCGGGCTCTGCCATCAACACCTGCTTTCCCGGAGCATCTGAAAAACGAGCCTCCCGGTGCGAGGCGGGGGACAGGCGCCTTTGCCAGAGCCAGGCACACATTTTACATTGTTTGTAGTCTGCATTTCTGAGTCATTACTCGGTGGTACAAGAGCGTGTGTGTGTGCGTGTGTGTGTGTGTGGGGGGGAATAATTGTGCGATTAATGATTGCTATTTTGATTACAGGATGCAATTGTCACTGCGGTTGGAAGCCAATCAACGCGTTGTGAGTGGGAGCCCGCTGGTACTTGCCAATGGTCCTTGATTAAAAAGGAAGCTCTTGGCTATCTTCAAGCAGCAGGAGAGGAAACAGCACGGATGAAGGTGAGGCAAGTGCCAGACTCTCACTCCCGATGGATCACAGCTCATTTTCACCGTAGTTTAGTCACGCAATCTGCTTTTTTCTCAACTCTGGGGCCTTCGGCCCCCTTTGCTCCCAACCAGACAATGTCTGGAGCAGCCTCCGCTTTTCGGTGACAATGAATGCTCGGGTCTTTGCTCTGGTGTATTTTCCTGCAAATTAAATACACGGTGTGCCTTCACAATCCATCTTCAGTTGATATATGCTATTGCTTGTCTTTCGACGCGCCCTTTTTCAGTGCAGTTGCAGATAACCAACTGTGTAACTGGCATCCTGCTCAGAACCAGCAACACGTTACAGGTACGCTATTTTAGTGCAGCAATAGGGTATTTTAATTAAAGTGGCAGCTGAAGGCGAAAACATATGGTGTTTCTCCCAGATTTTCTGTGGCTTTTCAGATAGTGGAATTTCTTCTATCCTGGAGATTTCCTGGCACTGGGTGTGTCAAATCTTTCCCGAAGATTAAAGGAATAGAAAAGGGGGTGTGTGTTCTTCTGGTTTGTTTGGGGTTTTTTGGAGTTTTTTTTTGCTAAAAACAAGTGAGTGAACTCACGCAAGCTTCAATATTTTATCTAATTTAAGTCACTTAACCAATAACGCACAGAAGTGTGTTATGGGGACAGGAAGAGATGGGAAGAGATTTGCACTGAAACTGTCACAAAGTTTCGGATTAATGTCTCTTAAGTCCTGTGAACTTGAAACGAAGCACCTAAAACGTCACCTCACCTTTAGATGTTATGAATGCACAGAATCCTCGATTCAACAAAGCAGCACTTGTTGCTGAAGAGCACCTGACACCAGACTGTGTTTTGGTAATTGTGCCTAGGTGGTTTTGTGTGTTTAATGACTTTGATCTGTCTCAAGATATAGGAGATTCATAAAGCAAAAAGAAAGTCACAGGTTCATCCTTGGGCTTCACGCTGCGTGAAGCATCTGCGGATTGATGTTGACAGGTCTCTGCGCATGTTGTGATGTGAGCCTTGTAATCCATGATGAACACCGCTTTATGGGGATGCAGGGATGAAGCTTAAAGCTTTACTTAGCACTCTCCCCTCTAAGTAGATACATGGAGTAGTATTCTCGGTATTGTAGAAATCGCTATAATTTTTAATGTACATTTGTAGATCAACACTGATATCTTGTTTCTGAGAGAGGTTGGCTCTCACTCTAACCCACCGTAAAAATGTCAATTCTCTGTTGCAAAACACATGGCCTCTAGTACCTGGAGCGTTCCTGGCTGGCTGGAGAGTTATCTGATCTTGTGTTCATCCATGGCTAAATGAACATGGAGGTGCATTTGGAATTTGAAGGTGGATGTTCCTTCCTAAGCAGTATTAGTCATTAATATGGAATTGAATCTGCTGCGTGAAAGGGGCCATATCACCACACAGCTTTGCGCCGTGATGCGTTTGTTACATGATATTAAGCACTGGTAAAAAATACAGGAGAGAAACAAACTTAAACGGTCATTCAGGCAAACTGCAAGCCTGCGTAGCCCATGCTTTCAGAAAGGTTCACGTAGCAGCAAAGGGGACTAAAAACTCTATTATACTCTTTTCCCCTTAGAAAACCTGCTAATGCATCCATCTTTTTAGCTTGTTAAATACGGGATAAGGCTAAAAGGTAAAATTCAGATACAATTGTCATAGCGCAAATAATAAAAACCCAACAACTTACAAGCTCTCTTGATACCAGAAATAATTACATGTCTCCAGTGCCAGGTCTCAGGCTGTTGTCTGTACCCTTTCATTACCCACCCAATGTGACAAGGCAACCCACACCCTCCTAAATAACTCTGAAAAAGCAGCCTCTTGCGGGATGGAGCTGATAGCTAGCACACAAAAAGATGGTATCTCTGTTCCTTAATAATGCACGAGTGGCAACTATCAGGGGAGTGGTTTTCAGCAGATATCAGAAATCTACAGAGGCTTTGAAGAAAGGGTGCGAGTTTGATCAGTTTAGCGGCGCTGAGGGGGCGATGGGGAAGAGGGTATCTCGTGGCTGTGGGCAGATTGAGCGCAAGATCTAACCCAGGCTCAGAGAGCAGCAAACGGTTCTTGTCTTTGGTATCTGGGCAACTGATTTGGATCTGCAATTAATGGCTGAGAAAGAGAGCGCAGCACTGCTTCCCTGCTGGTTATCTGCCATGGATAATCTTTTCTGGGAACTAAAATAAAGCTAAACACAAAATGCTGCAGAAAAGGGCCCCTTTGACTTCAGTGGTCTTTGAAGAGGGGCAAGAGCAGGGTGTTTTCTGGATGCCCTTCACAGCCAAGCGCCTTCCAGAAAACCTCCTAATCCTCATACAGTACCAGGAAGGGAAGAGCTGGAACCGAGAGAGGGCAGATTTGACGTCACGGTCACTGTGCATCATTTCAGCCCTCGTGTCTCTCTATCGATAACTACCCCCAGTTTCCCACACTAAGTTTGTCTCTACCACAGTCTTGTCCTTTCAGCTAAGAATGACCTGATGGTTTGCACCAATGGCTCTATTAAGTTGAGGGAAACTTGTTTTTAGAGATAGATAGGCAATCTTTTATTAAACTAGACCATTTTTTATGTGATGTTATGTCATATTGCTGCAAACAGATAATGCAGTTCTGGCATAAAGCAAGGTATATTGAAGGTATAATGAAGGCATAATGAATGTGATATGAGGTATAAATGGCTATAAAATGCAGAATTGTTGTAGGCTTCCTGCTCCTATCCAGGAGCAGGATATATATTTTTATTTGTTTTTACCCTGTTGCCAACACTTTTCTTTAGGTACTTCCCTGTTTTCATATTGTAAGAAACTGAGTAATCACTCCATGTTCATCTTTTCCACACAACTGATAATTTCATTGGTTTATCTCACCTTTTATCCTTCTTCATCCACCATCATTGAATAATCACCATTTATTTAACCTAGTCCAGACTCTTGTAATCTATCCAGTCATAAATTCCCTCCCACTGAATTTCTTCTCCCATTTTTATCCTGCAGTGTCATGTGAGCCTTTTACACTTATTTGAAATAAACTTCAAATGCAGTTATTGCAAATAATTTTCTATGCTCAGCAACGTGCCATATCAGTGTTCATCCTCATTTTGAGGTTACGTAGAATTGTTGGACAAAATAAGTTCTAGCCGACATCCTTTTAAGACCTTGCTGTAAACCAGTGAAAACCATCCTTACCTATTGTTTCTTACTTTACAACCTATCATTAATCCACAAAAGGAGCAGTTATCTTATCCCATGGTGGTCTCTCTTCTTTAAGACCCCTAGGGAGGACATTTAATGGAAGCTTTTTGTAAATCCAACTATGCTATGTTGACCAATCCTTTTTATTTACAAGCTCATAAATGCCCTCAAAGAACTCCAGGAGATTTCTGATCACAATTTAACTCAACAAAAGCAACGTTGACTCATCCTATTTATTCTTATACTTACTTATTCTTTTCTCTACTATACTTCTACAAACTGTCCAGTACAGACAATTATTTCCCTAATAAAAGAGAAAGAATGAAAGAGATTAGTCACTGTCCTTTAAATTTAAAGATGAGTGATTTCTTCAGGAAAGCACACCTTGATTTAACGCACATTGTTTTTTTCTCTGCCGTTCCTGACTTTCGAGGAGTAGGAAGGAGAAGGAGCAGCCAGAACTCCCTGACAGAAATACAGCCAGTGATATAGTTACTTACACTGGCATCGTGGAGGTAGAGGTTGGGGAAGAGGGATCCAGAAGGGGAGAATGGTATTTTACAGTCGACTGAATAGGATCTTTATGGCATGGGCTGAAGTCCTTCAGAAGTTTTTCTGTATGGTGCTCTGGCAGAGATGATGGTAGTAAAGTCGAAGTTCCTCTGATGTGAAAATGCATGTTTAACTTTTAATTTTTCTTTAACATTTAACTTTTCTGTTACAGTATATTTATTTCCTGGGTTTAGTTTGCCACCTGCAGACAAAGTGTAAATGAGGGAGCTGTAGCACTTAGCCATATGTGATGGATATTTATAGGTGACACATGTTTTGCAAGGAGAGCGGTTATTGAACTTGAAATTTATTTTTAACTTTTTACCCAGAAATCAAACCTAACAATGAATGCTGAGGGCCTGAAGTTCCTTAACTGTTGTGGAGTAAATCTGTAATGCTCTAACAGGGCAGAAGGAAGCTTGCGTTGGTTGGAAAATTTAAGTTGATGGTTCTCTATGGCTGTAGCAGTAAATATTCCTGTGTAGAGAGTGTCAGAGTGTTTACTCCTATTACGGGAGAGAAAGCACACAAGCAACAACTCTCTGACAGCCCATATAGACTTTCACCCAAAAGTAGTATCTACCACAACACTGGTGTTACGAGATTAATAATAAATCACAAGCTCAGACCGGTCATCTGGAGCACATTCCTTTTAAGCTACGGCCTGCCATGCTCCTATTAAAGGCAGCGACCATTCCGTGCCCTGTCTTTTTGTCATTGGTGCAGAAAATAGACTTTCTCAGCCTTCAGACACAACCTGATAGTTGTATTTTCAGAACTGTGTTTTACTCGACCTGGCTGGCTGATATACTGTCCTTAAAAATGAGGGCTGTGCAGTGCTGGCAGTAGGTGCTGTTACGGCATCTGCCGCAGCAGATCCTTCTAGCAAAAAAGTCCACGTATTGAGTCTTCTGAGCTCCCAAGAATAAATGCTGAAATCAGTGGTCAAAGTTCAAGAACAGAAAAACAAAGAAAAATTGGTTGCTACACAGTTCTGCAATGTGCCGCAGGGGCTTGCAAATGCAAAAGCGTCGTCAGGTGTCAGAGCTTTAACTCTCTGCTACCAGCAGTTTTGCCGTGTTCGTGGGTGTTTTCCTGCCACATGAAATCACCAGGATGCCAAAAGCCAATTTACAAGTCCAGAAGTGGAAAAATCTCATGAGCCAGTTTTGATTATTTATGATATCAGAGGATTTATATGGATGTAAACCATCGTTTTGATTTTTAGGTTCAAACACGATGTGAGCAAACACTGTGTGAAAAGAACAAATTTGACTTGTTTCACACCAAAACATTGCACAATAGCAATTTCCATGTGCTTCAAGAGCAAGGAGCTCCACAGACAAATTATGCCTGAGTGAATGTTTAAGATCTGAGTGGGTCATCCAGACTGAATGACCAAAAGTTTTCCTTTCTCCTTAGGAGCAAGTACTTACATTGGGAAGACAAGGAAGATTATATCGATATCAAAGTCAACCAACCTGCAGCACCCAAATACTCAATTTGTAGAGAGGTATTCAATTTTTTTAACTCTGATATTAATGTTTTATGACAATTAAAGCCAAGGAAGTGGTTACACTTGGAGCACAACTGTGAAATTATGGCATGATGGAAAGTACCTGGAGTTTTTCATTCAGCAGAGGCAGTATTTCTCCCTGTCATATATGAACATGTTTTGCCTGCATAAAGAGTGAATTTGGACACCATTGTGATGGGAGAGCTTGTGAAAGAATAGAGAGAAAAAAAAAAAGAAAAAAGAAACATACTTGTTTATAGTTGGTGTCAGGAAAAGAAATAACCTCTGTGACCATGTCTGGGTCTCCGGTGCTATGAAGGTGGCACTTTCTACCTGCACCAAATTTACTGGAAACATAAAATCCAACAAGGAGAAATGTATCATTTGTGCTGATAGTCTGCTATAGAGATTCTGCTAGAGAATATTATCTCCTGTGACTCTCTTCCTCCTAATGCAGCATCGCCTCTAGTATTTCCATCCCCAAAGGCTGGTTAATTAATCAGCATCCATCGTCACACTGCTGGATTATCCTCTTGTCTTCTCATTTGGCCACAAGGAAATGGTTTCTTTTCCAGGGTGGAATGAATCGAGATTTAGGCAGACGTGAAGAACGGGCAGACATTACGATAAGTGAACAACATCCAGTCTCTAACATCTTCTTGGACAAGGCAATTTTTCTGAGCAATGGGTGGAAGAATGCAGAGGGTGAGACTCGGGCAGGACTGCCAGATTCATCTCATCTCCTGTATAGAAGTACATGAGTTTTAGCTAGATTCTGAGAGGACTGTTAAAAACATCCAAAATTGGAATAATTAATCAGGAGGGAAGCTTCTGAATGTATTAAGAGTTTCATGGCTCTTCTTTAGACTTATTTTTTATTACACTAGGGATTTGTTAAATTATTTTCCTGGGTGGCAGGTTTCTTGTATTTTCCTATGAAGTTTCTTGTTTGATCATTTTCTGAGATAAGTCACTAGGTGAAACGGTCACCGATTCTTATCCACGCTGGCAATTGTAATGCTACTCTGAAAGATTTTTGAATAGCAGTGTGAGAGAAAATGGTTGTAACGCTGACCCACAGCTGTCCTGTCCCAACCTGACTTCGCAGCGCTGTTGAAAGGAGCTGAGCACAAATGAGCTACGCCGCACTGCCCTGTGCCCCCAGCAAAGAGCTGGAATCCAGCTCTGCTTTCAAATTCTTTTCTCTCCGAGTTTGAAGACAAAAAGAAACCAAGGGCTGAAAGAGAAAAGTAGCAGGGTACCAGAAAAGAAATCTTACATTAATACAGAAAAGAGAAAAAAAAAATAAATCTCTGTTCTGGAGAATACACGTGTTGCTGTATTGATCTCGTTTTGCACTACACTTGCAGGCTCCGGCAGAGCTACGAGCGGTAGGAAAACTCCCTCTCCCACACAGTCCTATTGCAAGTGCAGCACTGCTTGCTTCCTTCTCTACGTCCTCTTCATTCACTACTTGGTGGTTCGTTGTCCCATTCCCAAATCTCTACACAGAGAACCATCTAGATCATTTCAGAACAATTAAGGGATGGAGATTGACCTAACAAACCACATCTATTAAACAACTTTGGCCCCTTTGCCCACACTGTGCCACCTCCTTTCACTTGGGACCACGGCTGACAGCCTTGTAGTACCCCTCTGGCTTTTAGAGAGTCACCATTGTTGGAAGAATGAACCATTCCCAAAGGAATATTGATCTCTGTTCTTCCAAAAATGGAATTCCACACTCATCTCCTCCACACACAAATTAATCTTGTCCAAAAAAAAATAATGTATGGTCCCCTCTTCTATGCAAAAGCAAAACATTTCTGAGTGGAGGAGATGTTGGTGTTGCGGTCGTCTGGTCAGAAAAATACAACTGATTAATTAACACCAGCTGTTGAACAGAGTGGGGTTTCAGCACCAAGCAGTTTTAGTCTTTCTGTCAAGAAGCTGTGTCCAGATGCCAGGATGTGGTTCTTGGGGAGCAGCTTGGCCCTCTGTCTGCTGTGGTTTGAGAGTGCTGCAGAGAGCAAGGGGGCTTTCCCTGCCGGGGCTGTGCTGTAGGAGTGACATTGGGCAGTCCCACCACAAATGCTGCACAGCTGCCATAGCATAAGAAACCCAGAATCCGGTGGAGATGGCAGACAGCCACACTCAGAGGTATTTGAGGGGTTTTTTATTGCTTTGCAAACAGCAAAGTTACATTTTTGCTATGTAGAGGCTGCTATGGATGGACTTAAGGATTGTTGAGGCCCTGGCGCTATCTTGAAGGGAGAAGTATATATAGATACGAATTTAAGTAAAAGCTTATTCCCTATCTAGGCGTTTTCACAGTGTGTTGTAGAAAAAATAATAATAATATGGTTGGGAATATATTTTAATTAGACAACTGGATGTATCTGTTCGCCATTATCTCTCGTGATCCACCCACTAGCCAAAGACTCAAACACAAATTGACTGTCAGGGTCAGAGATTGATTTTTTTTTTTTTTTCCTTTCCCTCAGTACAATATTTTCTATTTATTTCTCTCTCCAGAATTTTTAATTCGCATCAGATATGTCTTTATCACCCATTCCTAATACATGTTCGTCTGAAAATACCAATGGTTTTAGCATTAGCCCTCGAGAAGGATGGTTTTGCGATGAAGGCAAGATTCAGGCATCCAGACTGAACTGGGTTCCCGGTGGTGATGCGGATTTCCCCTGGGGCTGTGGGACAGGGCCGTGTGTGCAGCTGTGCAATGTGCAGAGATCCCTGAGCTGGGGGAAAGAGCAGCCAGCACATCTTCCGTGTGTGACAGAGCTAGGTCACGCAACCATCTCCTGCAGCACTTCGCTCCTGAGCTTGGTACTTGATGTGCCTTTAATCTCTCTGCTCTTCCATTTAACCTCTGTAAAATCCAAACAAGAATTCACTTCTCCTCCTCTTCTAGGTTTGTCCTGCATCTATGAACGGCGAATCTGCGGTAAACAGACATCCTTGTACTGGGATAGATCTGCGTATGTGCGTGCAAGTGTGTGTGTTTAACAGATTAAGTTAAAAACAATCTTTGTCGCTTCATTTAACTAAAGCATTTTTCCAGACAAGTTCCTCTGCTCGAATGTTCCTTCTAATTATCATTTTCCCTTTACAATATGTTGTGTCATGCTGCTTAGGAGAAAGCTCATAGCGAGAGAGAGCACTGGGGTTGCGAAGGAAATATGTCCTGGCTATTAGAAAGTTCAATGAAGCGCTGACTTTTATATCATCATGTAGGGATGGGTGAAACAGTCCAGAAAAAAATACCCCCAGCTGAGCAGCAATGTGGGGCTTAAAGAATCTCAGATTCACAATGTTTTTTTAAGGTTTCTCCATCAGTTGCGAGAGATTATTTTTCTCCCTACCCGTGTTTTTATCCAAACTGATTGGTCTCGGAGGCGGAGGCTGGGCTAGGATGGGGAATTGCAGCCCCAGCCAGGGTGCTGCCAGGCTGATTGCTCTGTGCCCTGAGCACCGGTGGTTCTGCCCCGGGCTGCGCGGGGGCCCTGCTGCTTCGCTCAGAAGGAATGGTTTGGAGTCACGTTCATTTGCTTTTATCCCAATTCCATGAGCTGTTTGCAGCTGTTAATTTAACAGTTTAGTGCTTCCATCTTCCATAGGCAGGAGCAACTGCTCTACTGCCTTAGACATCGAAACTTCATTTCCAGTAACAGGACTTGGAGGACTGGGAGATGGGAGAAAAACGCTTTTGCTCCAGCGAACAGGGACAACATGGTGGCCGCATAAGTCAACTGAGAGATATTTTGTAAAATGAGTCTCTCTAAGCTACAGCTCTAAAGGGATGAAGCAAGAAGGGGCGAAGAGCTGTGAAAGCAAGGCTGTCTTGGGAGAGTTTTTCTAGGGCATGGTGTCTCTGCAGTGCCGAGGGAGCTCAATTAGCACAAACAGCTTAAACATTAGGTATAAAGAGCCTCTGCTAATGCAGACGGGTGCATGTCCCTAAATATATCAGAACTCAGGATTTTTCTCTGTGGGAACGTGTCAAGCTGAATGTAGGACAGTAGTAGTTACTGTTTCCAAGCAGTAGTTACACCAAAGTGCTGTAGAAGAAAGCGTGAAACTACATGGCACCTACTTATGGAAGAAAATGTATTTCCATTTTATGTCTTTTGAAGGACTGATAAACCTTATGATCATGAAACTACATCAAAAATTTCTTACCCACAGACTGTTCATGAGCCAGTATCAGTGAAGTCAATAGGAAACTTTTCAGTGATTTCCAACTGAGATATTTTTCCCTACTTTTATAGGAAAAAAAAAAGGAAAGATATTTTTTTGTTTCCTAGCCCCTGCGTTAACTTGTCAGATCAGTTGTCAGACTGCAGTAGAAGTTGAAAGCTTAATCATTACGCTTATTATTTTTATTTTGAATTGTATTTATTTACTCACAAGGTATTTTATCTTATAAAGAGGAATTCATCCTCCAACATTGTTGTAAGCTTTTTTTCTAAAGTCCAAATTTTCTGATTCGAACACCTGCACTTATGACGAGAAGCTCTCCCTCTCCGCACATCTGTTCTGCTGCTCTGCCGCCCTGTGCTGGTTTCGCCTGGGGTAGAGTTAATTTTCTCCATAGCAGCCAATGTGGGGCAATGTTTTGGATTTGTGCTGAAAACAGTGATGCTAACCCAGGGATGGTTTAGTTACTGCTGAGCTGGGCTTGCACAGAGTCAAGGCCATTCTGCTCCTCACACCGTCCCACCAGCGATGGGCTGGGGGCGCACAAGAAGCTGAGAGGGGACACAGCTGGGACAGCGGACCCCAACTGACCAAGGGGATATTCCATGCCGTATGATGTCGTGCTCTGCATATAAAGCTGAAGGAAGAAGGAGGAAGGGGCGACATTTGGAAGTACAGTGTTTGTCTTCCCAAGTAACCATGAGATGTGATGGAACCTGGCTGTCCCGGAGATGGCTGAACACCCGCCGGCCCATCGGCAGCAGTGAATGAATTCCTTAGTTTGCTTTGCTTTTGCTCTACCTATTAAACTGTCTTTATCTCAACCCACAATTTTTCTCACTTTTACTCTTCTGACTCTCTCCCCCATTCCACCCGGAGGGAGTGAGCGAGCGGCTGCGTGGTGCTTAGTTGCTGGCTGGGGTTAAACCATGACACCCCCCAAACTCTATTTTGAACTGTAGTACCACTAGGGAAAAACAAAACCCCTGTATCCAGGATTCATTGTTAATTGTGACTTTTTATTTTGCTTCAGTGCTAAGCCGTTCTACAGGACTTGAACAGTATTTCATGCAGTGAATTGTTAGCAGCATCAGCTACTGAAAAACAGTAGCAGTTGGAAAGATGGTGCAATTTGTGTTGGATACAGTTCAAGGTCTTTTACACAGCCCTGGAAATTGCACTAATCTTTCTGTTCTGGGGCACTTTGCAGGGCATTTGTACCACACAACTTCAGACATCTAATTTAATCAATTAAGGGAGCTACCTGATCTCCTCTAGTTCTCTCTATAATCAATTGGGAGTAAGGAGAGCACCTCTAGAGTGTGACTTAGAGCAGCTAAATTAGGTTCCTGTTTGAAATGCTGCTTCAGAGCAGGCCGAGTTTCTCCTTTAATTACAGAGAGAGTCAAATTAGACTAGTTACTCATGTCAGACTGGGCGGTGCGAATTCCTGCTTTTGTACACTTACCTTTAGCATCCAAATGAGAGAAGACTTCAACTCTTAAGTCCTCCCTCCATAAATCCATGCCTGCTTCCTCTGCAGCTTGCTACATCAGGCAAAGGCATGAGAGTATTGTACTGTGAGAAGCTTCTGTTTAACAGTGAAGTTATTTTCAGTCATTGCACAGCTCGGTCATGGGAACATGCTGGTGGGTCTCCACAGATGTCCAGGCCTTTGCAGTTCCAAACTCAGCCTGTCAAGCGAAGTAACTTGGTCTTTCCCACTCTTAACATCCATACTTATGCAATGCTGAGCTGCAAACCCCTGAATTTTCACTAATTCAACTAGTTCAGTTCTTGCCCCTCCCTACACTGGAAACTGCCAGCTCAGCATATCTCTACATTATTTTAAATCTCAACAAGCATCTCATGAGCCTCAGCTCCTGGCTTTATCTAATGTTTCTGCCTTTGTGTATAGATGATGATTTCCAGGCTGTTCATTAAGAAATCCCAACGCTCTTCTCGGAGTCACTGGAATATATAGTTTTGTCCTCCTGAGAGGTGCTGCCAGGATTGTTTAGGATCTCAGTGTTAAGAATGTTGGTTTTTCCTCTGACGTGCTTGGTAGTTCACCTTGTGGTTTTGATATCAATGTGTTATTTATTGGCAATTCTTTATGCTTCTATAATTCTCCTTTTGCTTTGCTGGCTAGCGTTTAAGTCCTGAGATCAGTGGTTTTTCTCATGGCCCATAAAATAAGAAAAGTAATTTTGTACTTTATTTCTGCCTGGTGGAAATCCATATCTGGAGAAGTGGGGTAGGCTCACAATTCATAGGCAGGAACCGGGCAACTTGTATGACATCTAACTGCAATATATTTTTAATAAATTTTAAAGAATCCTTGTGATCAGTAGACCCTTCTAGGTTAAGTAAATTATCCCCCAAATAGAAACGTAATATGGACATTTTAGGTTGCCAGTTTAGACAAGCACAGTTATTATATGAGCTGTGGTACCCAATGGGAATTTCCCTATGACTTTATTGGTTTAGATTATCTTGGAATACTAGAGTAATTATCTGATGCTCAGATGCAGTGGAATTTAAACATGAAGCCAAACAGTTCGTCTGATATTATATATTCATCCATCTGCTTGACAGACAATGGATAACCTTCTAGATTCAAGGAGCTGCATTTGTCTTTTGACACTGCTAAGTGGTAAGTAGCAAGTGTGGTTTTTCTGAAGTAGGGAACCTGGGGGTCGAAGGAACATTCAGCATCTAAAAGCCTCTCCCAGCAGGAGGAGGAGGTGGGGGACCAGGACACCTGTGGAGAGATGGGTCATCAGAGAGGCTGGGGAGAGTCTGAAGGACCCAGGCGACGGAGAAAAGCAGGCTCGTGTGCATCAGCTTATTGTTTTTAATGTAACTTTTCTCTGAAAAGCTTTTATTTTAATGGATGATAAAATATTTTAAAAGACTGCATAGGCTGTCATAGACTGCTTAAAATTTCCTTCACGTTGACCGTTGTACAGACGAGTGCCTGTCATACGAAGGAAGAGCTGAAAGCCTCAGGTCTGGGTAGGGAAGTGAAAAGAGAGACTTGCAGGGACCAGGGCTGCAGCTGGATTGGGAGCTCAGGTGCTTTTGCATGTACCTGGGCTAATTCTGGCCACTGGGATGACTATTAGACATGGTCATGGGAAAAAGCTCAGTTTATAGATACATTCCTAGAAAGGGAATGTTGAAACTGAAATCACAGCCTTTTCCATTGGAAATCTGTTTCTAAGGCTTCTGCTCATCCCAGCAGAGGTCACGGTGATTCCAACTGGCCTTCGCATCTTATTGAACCAGATCAAGTCCTGAAGATCCCAAGCAAACTGCTCACTGGCAATGCATTGAGCGAGAATTGTTTACTGAGGTTATCCAGCAAATAATTTCAATAGCAAATAAATACAACAAAATGACCATCTGCCTGTGGATAATTGGAGAACAGAACAACAGGCCAGATTCCCAGAGCAGATTATTGCTCAGGCTCTGTTGGGAATGCTGAATGGGAGCCGCTCATGCTAGTCTTTCATCTAGACCAAATAGTCTTTTGATTCCATGAACGCCAAATTCACTCATAAGCACCTCAACTGATTACGGACACCTAAAACCGTGTTCTTTAGCAAACCAGTATATTTACATACCTATTCAGGTTACTTGTGAGACTTTTTAATTTGTGGCCCGTGGAAAAATATTTTCTTATGTTTGCTATTCAGTGCTGTTTGATATTCTGTTGTAGCTTTTGCAGCTTTGACTGGTCCAAAAATGTAAAAGACAGATGTGCCAATTAGGTGGCTGCAGATTAAACAACTGATTTATTAATTTTAGTGTTTAAAGTTAGGTCGCTGACCTAAAAGCCCGAGAGTTGCATTGAGAAAATTAAGCAAATTTTTAACAAATGTACTTGGGTAGACTTCTGCAAAAATTTCCGGGGTGAGACACAGTGCTTCTTTGGCCCATCTCTTACAAAAGTGACCCAAAGTAGCAGCTACAGTGGTGCTATGAGCAAAGCAGGACTGAAGTCGGTGGGCACGGATGCTCTCGGTCTTCAGCCAAGCCCTAGAGACTGTAAAATGACATAATCAGCTTTGGGTAGATAGAGCTGTAGGCACATGCTAACAAGTATGGCAGAATTAGGGCCCCAATACGAGTATGCCCAAGTGTTTGGTGCAGTTTCATAATTGGTGAAACTAGTGTGAAGCCAGGGCACTCACGACTCTGCACGGTCCTGCCTCTGTCTTCAGGCCGGTTTCAGAAGTTGTGTAGCAGGTGGGATTCTCCAGGTCCCCATTCCAGTACTGGTGTCGACTTTGAGACTTATTCTGGTGGTGAAATCGCATGCTTTATTTTGTGTGCAAATTAACCTTGATCCACAGCCTGATAACGTCTGTAGAAAAAAATTCTCCCAGTTTGAGAGGCTTTGGAATCCAATCTCATAACTAATCTTACTGAAGTTAATAGATTTCGGGAGTACACCTATGACTCAAGATTCCCTCAAAGCCTGGTTTTGGCATTAAATGATGAGACTCCTGGAAAGAACACTCCGAGTCCTTTTGGTATTCTGGTCTTCTGGTATTATAATCTGAGATGTATATTTTTCAAAGTGTTTTCTCTTACATCTGGGTCCAAGTTACAGCCTTGATTATTTGTATAGAAGAATAGTGATTCTCATCTCAATCACAAGACTGCAGAAGCTGTGACTTGAAATATTTTCCCCCTAAAGGAGAAAAGGCAGAAGGTTATATTCTGGCATCAGGAACAGTGTTACGTGCCATAAGAGTCGTACATTTGGCCCTATGACTGGAGGTAACCATTATTTTTATCATTGCTATCATATAATCTATGTTTGTGGGGCTGTTCTATAGTTGCCATTGCAGTGTAAAAATGAAAAAAATGGTTTAATAGTATCTTCAGCTATGGATTATGCTTGTAATATTTTGTCTAAGATAAAAATAAGATCACTGGTCAAAAGAAGCATTAGAGTGACAAAGGTTTTCATATTTAGAGGAATGTTATAATTTGGGGAAGCATAAACTGGTAATTCTTGGGAAAAATTGTTGGAATATATATAAGACACTTTCTCAGATTGCCAGGAAAAAAAAACAACAAACCAAACACATTTTGGTGATCTGGAAAATGAGACTGCTTTCTTGAGTTTAGATTTAAAGACTGTGAAAAAAGCTCTACCACCTAATTTTTCCCCCCATACTTATTCAAGTTGATCACAACAGTAGTGATAATAAAAAGAAAAGTAAACATCCACTTTGGCAGCCAGATGATCAACGATAATGGTTATTTCATTTGACTATTAGTTCTAGCATTTAAGCAAAGAAAAAGACTTATGCTTTGTCTATTGTTTCCTTTAACGGTAGTTTTGTTTTGTTTTCTTCCCCTCTTTTTCTTGAATGATATTAAAAAAAAATTAGAGTAAGAGGTTTCCAAGGTTGCATTTTACATTAAAAACATAGGGGTTTATTTGTTTGTCTAATTTTCTGTTCTCTTCCTTTCATTGCCACGAATTGGAAGGTGACAAATGGCTTTGTGAAGGGATAAGAGAAAGAGCTTCCACAGTGACATTTAAATTGGAACCCATGTTTGATGGCATGCAGATGATTTAAATACATGTCACCAATGCACAGCTATAAAGGTGGATTTTTAAAATGCTTTTGCTTCCTTTACTGCTGCTTTAACATGCATCTGGAGAGTGCTGCGATCCAATGGAGCCATTGTAAATAAGCTGCAATCGTTGTCTTTCAAAGCCTTTTCTTTACTTGCGTTCCTCAGGTGAGCTGCATTGTGGGGGTTATAAATAATGATTATAATCTTAACGCTTACCGTGCAGATAGAATCGGTGGTGTTAAAGTCACCTCACAGTGAGCACTCCTGACCCTGTTTCTAGGTTTACTATTTGGCAGGGGGTCATAGCATGTCAAACTCCCATCATTCAGAACTCCACATCTACTGCTGGCAAACATATTCATCCTTTCTCTAACCATATGCAGGGGGCAGAGCCGGGATCACCATCACTGGAAGCAAGTAAATTATCTTCTGCAATCAGCACGTGCCTGATACATGTGCCTGACCTTCTCTCAGAGTTCTCAGAGAGGTCTCCATCTTCCTCCAACAGCAAGTATGCTACCGTCACACCTAAATCCAGGCGTGCTCCTGTAATAGTCTCTCTTCTCTTGTCAGGAGGAGGTTTGAATTAAATTAAAGCGTGTAGGCACCACTGACATTTGGGAGCATTTGGATCTCTACCTGACTGTGATAGCGTGTGCCCCATTTGATGTACTGAAGAAGCCGAGGTTCTTTCTTAGAGGGGGTGTGTGTGTTAATGCTATTATTCACTGGCAGCATAGCCAAAATCAAACTCTTGCAATGTGAAAGACCTCCAAATCCAGGGCTATCAATGCTTAATTGGCATGAAAAATCCCAAGTTCCCTTGTGGTTTATTACATGCTGAAATACCGTGATTTTAGTAGATCTGCAGACTCTGTTAAACAATCTCTATTAAATAAAGACAAACCCAATGATTAAATGTCTCTCGGTACCTTGCATGAACTTACTGAGATGCTAACAGTGTAAAATCTGAATATTTCCCATGAAACAACTGATATATGAATATCTGATGTGGTGGTGTCTAAAAAGGAATAGTTTAATGCTTTTTCCTAGCTTCTTCCCTTTAGGGAAATGGGAATGGAAAGGGAAATGAGGAACATGGCTGATAGCCCTGCAGCAGCATTTCTGCTCTCCATCCCGCACTGCCACACTCAGGTTGTGCTGCATGGTGTCTTGACCACTGGGTGATAAATATAAGTTTGGGAAACAAAGAATCTTCAAAATGTTGGTTTGTTGTTTGTTTTTTTTTTTTGGGGGGGTGGGGGAAGGAGGGGATTAAGGGTCAGCTTTGCTGTTTGTCTAATCTTGACATCTCACTGCTCTTCTCTTCTCCCTCTCCTGACCCTGACGCGTCAAACACCTCAGTTGTCTTAGTGCTTGGGTGGGTGGTGATGGTTCCTTACCACACCAGAGCTGCTCTGGAAAGGCAGCAACTTCTTCCTGGGGTGTTTTCGTCCTTTTGTTTTGATGGTAGAATATTTGTCTATCTATGTATTATTTGAACTGGAACTTGACACTCGTTAGCTGTATTCATCCTTGATTTTACCTCTATTTGCGGTATGAAAAAGTTTATAAGCCACAAAGTTATCTCCCATCTTCATTAGATAAGAATTTGCCTTTTCTGCTTTTTCACATTTTTCACTTCTGTCACTGCTCCCAGGCCATCATTTCTATTTTTGTTTTCCTTTACTGGTACCATGCTGAATGCACTCATTGGGCTTTTTGCTTCTTATACTTGATTGGCTCAGTCTGGTCTCCAACACAAACCTTTCCAAATCTCCGCTGTTATTCCTGTGTCTAGTTTTCATATTTCTCAGCACTTTTATTCTCCTGTTCCCTCAGTCTCTTCACTCTCGCTGTTATCCCTTCAGCCATGCTCCACCTGCTCTGGACACATTCCTCTCCTTTTCACCAGGCAGCCTTTTCTCTCCTCCATCAAATCATATTCCCGCACGTTCGCTCCAGCAGTCTTTTCCATCTCTCTCCCTTTACCCAGGTTTCTTCACTCCTTCCAACACTCAGCCATTATCTAGCGTGCTGGTTTGGCTTGTCTGACTCTGCTGGGCATCGACTCAATCTTATTTCAGATTATTAATGGGGCTGGAAACCCCTGGTGAGAGGATGAATTTCAGGTTTCCAGGGCTGCATTGCAGAAATACAGCATCACGATTTGAAGGTTGCATCTTCTCCCCACTGAGACAACTTAGGACACGTTTTATCGCTCCTGACTCTTGCATATAGCAGCAGAGCGTAGCAAAAACGTGAGTGCAGGAGACCTGCTGGTGTCCTTTCACAAGAGGGTTATTTATGCTGGAGATGGTTCCACTATGGCATTGCCAAGCTAACCGCAGCCAGCAAAGGCAATCTGGACCAAGGCGGGAGCGAAATCTGCCAGAATCGCATGGGAAATGAGTATTGAATCTTTGGGCATCTGGGTCCATGGATGGAGCGAGGACTCGGCGCCGCCAGGAGTCAAGCAGAGCAGCATGTGGTACAGCAACAACGGATAACTGGGATGAACCGGCAGCCAGCCAGCCTCGTCGTGTTAGAGAGAAGCGCTGGTTAACTGGGAGGAACACGAAATGAAATTGGAAGGAATAAAGGTAGCAGGCAGAGGGAAGAGCCTTTTCACAAATCGAGAGCTGGAGATGGCTGCCCTGCTTCCCGCCTGCTCGCTAAACATGTGTCACGAGCTCGGCAGGGCCACGGCGTCGATAACTGCTAAGGAGGGACAGTCAGAGCTGCGGTATCAATAAGGAGAGGCTGAACCCAACACGTGCCGGTGTGGGATGAGCACCTGCCCTTTGTCACGGGGTTGGGGGCAATTCGAAGCCCAAAGCGCCTCAGTCTGCTCATTGCCAGAGGCTCTCTGGCTCCCTGGGTCTGCGCTGGGGGATCAGAGCAGACAGAGCTGGTGCAGGTGAGTGAGAGGTTATGGAGCTGCTAAAATTCCTTTATTTCCCCCTGAAAAATGCATGCCTGGTGCTATACGTCTGAATACCATTGAGAGTCTGGACGCAAGCATATAACATAGGGAAGGACAATTTGGGGACAATTGCAAAACACTGCAGAGGAGGATTCATAGGCTTGAGGGCCAGGAGGGACTGTTATCATCATCTGGTCTGACTTCCTGCATAATACAGCTCAGGAAACCTCAGCTAATAATTTCTGCATCAAGCCCATAACTTCCGTTTGAGTTATAGCATCAATTTTCAAGAGACGTCCAGTCTTGATTTAAAGAGGATAAACTTTGGGTTCTTTTTATCTGTCTTCCAGTGTCTGAGCCTTGAGGGTGCACTCACATCTGGTTTTGAGCTTTTCTCTGCAGACGTAAAGGCTTGATACTAACTTATAAAAAAAAATAAATTAAATTAAAGCTGAATTTTTCACGGTGCCTTTTTCATCCATGACTTGGGGCTTTAAACAGTAGACCCCAAAAGTTTGAAGCTTCTGATAACATCCCAACTTCTGGCTAAACGGTTATCTCCTTCCCAGAGATAGACCGGATTAGCAGTTTCAGAGAGCAACCTCTTTTCGGCAGATTTCCATCCGAGAGGAGCTGACCTGACAGGCAGCCCGTGCCCCGTCAAAGAGCGTAACTTTGCCACGGTGAAGTGTGGCTCTCCCATCCCGGCTGAGATCTGACCGGCTCTTGCTCCAAAGCACCCAGAGCCACCGATTAAAAAGGCATAAAAGGGTCTGAATAAAGTGAAGGTTAATAGATGCTGATGTGGGAGTAACCAGGGCTGTCAGGGAGCGATTAAGCTGCCGAATAATCTTCCACCTGGAGCTGTCAGGCCGGTGTCTAATGTTTCATTCAAAGAAGGAGCTCTACATTCCTGATGAGTAAATGACAGAGAAGATTTCAATTAGAGCTGCTCTGTGACTCAAATCCTGACATATCCTGACGGTTTACTTTCAGTTCTCCTGCTGTTCTCCGGGGGACGCCGACCCATTAATAACACATTTTAGCTGTAGATGGGGGGGCACGGCTGCGGTTGATTAGCAGGTAGCCATCAGTGGGTAGGGAGGGTGCACCTTTCTCGGGCTGTGAATTGCCTTTATTATAGAGATTTGGATGGGGCAGGAAAGGAGTTTAAAGCTGCTAATTTAAGGGAGCCGGTCCTGTTATTACACGCGAGCAAGGGGATGCAGGCGCCGTGCAAGCAGTCGCCTGCAGCACCATTAATGCATCGCCAGCCTGGCCTCGAGGGAGTTGGGGGCGCAGGGGAGGCTCGACCTCCGGGGAGATTTCCCTTCATTTTTCCACGTAGTTCAAAACCAAAACAAAATAGTTTGCAAACTCGACTTGCGTTTAGTGCAGCGTGCCCCGGGGCAGGCAGGGCGGGAAGGTAAGAAAAGCTATTTAGCTAAATGCAAAACATTTCGCCTGATGATATTTCTTGTTTTGAATTTAGCGTGAATTAAGAAATGGTTGAGTACCGTGAAAACAGAATGAAAGCTTTCATTTTGGGTCAAACAGGATGTTTCAGTTGATTGAAGGTGAGTATTTGCTCCTTTTCTCTCATTATAGTGGAAAAAATGTTTCAGGTCAACACAGAACAGCTCTGTTTTGTTTTCCAAATGAACTGAAAAATCCATTACGCTCACAGCTGTACCTGCAATATCTCTGCTTCTGAGGTCCCCTATGGAGCTGTCAGCAAAACACAAGCTAGAAGACAGATTCAATTGTATTTTTTGTGTGCTTCTTGCTCTTGTAGAGATGAAAGTGAGCCACACCTCACAACCTGAACCTCCCTCTGGATCCCATTCAGGAGTTTTAGAAACTCTGACTCTTATCTCTAGAGGGGGTTCAAGTCAAGCTGAGGATTTTGCCCCTCATCCCACCTCGTACCTGTATTTTTTAATGTAAAATAATATTTGAGGGGATGTGGCTTCACCCCTGCTATTACAGGCCATGGAAAAACTACCCAGCGCAGGTGAGTCCACACGGCGTTTCTGTTCCCTGCCCGTGTCTGCCCTGGGGTCACCCCTCCGAGCTCTGCTGCTGTGCTCCTTCCCGCTCTCACCAGCCTCTGCGTCCCCAAGCTATGCCCTGCCAGCACTGACTGTCAAACCCCACCAATGCCCCAGTGCGGGGACTGGCTCTTCATGCTGGGACACATAGGGTTTCTTTCTTGCCTTGGTGGGCCAGACTTGTGTTAGAAAGCCCTAATTAGGAAAAGACTGTTTGTGTGCTTTCAGAGTAGCTGTGTTTGAAGAAAACACCCTTTGGTACTGCTAATCCTTAGGAGAAGGATTTGGGGGTCCTGGTAGATAGTAAATTGTCCATGAACCAGCAGTGTGCCCTTGCTGCCAAAAAGGCCAATGGAATCCTGGGCTGCATAGGGAAGAGTGTGGCCAGTAGGTCAAGGGAGGTCATTCTCCCCCTCTACTCGGCACTGGTGAGGCCACAACTGGAATACTGTGTCCAGTTTTGGGCTCCCCAGTTCAAGAGGGACAGGGAACTGCTGGAGAGAGTCCAGCGAAGGGCAACCAAGATGATTGAAGGATTGGAGCATCTCCCTTATGAAGAAAGGCTGAGAGAGCTGGGACTCTTTAGCCTGGAGAAAAGAAGGCTGAGGGGAGACCTTATTACTACTTACAAATATCTAAAGGGTGGGTTGAAGGAGGATGGAGCCACACTCTTCTCGGTGGTTCCCAGTGACAGGACGAGGGGCAATGGGTGCAAGTTGGAATATAGGAAGTTCCGTTCCAACACACGAAAAAACTTCTTTACAGTTGGGGTGACAGAGCAGTGGCACAGGCTGCCCAGGGAGGGGGTGGAGTCCCCTTCTCCGGAGATTTTCAAGACCCGCCTGGATGCAGTCCTGAGTGATGTGCTCTGGGCAGTCCTGCTTTAGCAGGGGAGTGGGACTGGATGATCTCTAGAGGTCCCTTCCAACTCTGAAAATTCTGTGATTCTGTAATTAGGAGGTTTTGTATGTCGTGAGCATTTGGATGCCCCTGCAACGTGTACATGGCATGGGGTGCGGGGGGGTTGCTTTCCCATGGGGTGTGTTTGTTCAGTTGGAGAGTGGCTGCAAGGGTAAAAAGGTAGTTTAATAAAGTAACTCCATGCAAATAATCTGCTGCATCAGATTGTCCTTGTTTCATGCGGGAAAGCGTTAATTTTCTTTCTAGTGATTGCTGTGAAAGGACTGTCAATAATGCATATTGTTTTAGTTGTTGCTAAGCAATGTTTATACTTTTCAAGGACTTTTTCAGCTTCCTAGAGTAGCTGTGAAGGAGAATAGACAGAACGACAGAATGGCCAGTGGAATATTCCATACCATAGATGTCATGCTCAGTATAAAAATGGGGGTTGGTTGCGGGGGTGGGAATTCACGATCACTGCTCGGGATGGTGTGAATTCACCATTTTACTGGGTGGTGAGTGACTTGTGTCATTATTATTATTATTGTTGTTGTTGCTATTTTCCTTTTCTGATATTGTTCTATTAAATCATCTTTATCTCAACCTATGAGGGTTTTTTTTTCTTTCCCTTTCCCCTCCTTTTCTCCCTCTTCTCCCTGCCCTTCTGGGGGCAAGGGGGAGAACGGTGCCAGCGGCTGCATGGTCCTGGCTGCCGGCTGGCGTTAAACCACGACACAGAGAAAGAGAGCTACTTCACACATACCCATCTCTCTCTGCATTTCAGTGGCTCCTCTATGTCTCCCTGCTCTCCCCTGTGTGTATAGGGAATATTTCAGGCTGCAAAGAAGTCTTCGCTTAATGCGGAGCAACAAGCTCCTGCATTCGGTGTTGAGCAGTGCTGCTATTGCACTCTCCGTGCTGCACTGCCTTGTGCCATCTTCTGGTTAATCCCTCTCCTGCTGGACCGGCCACCCCGGGGGCTGCTCCGCCTGTAAGCTCACTACAACACAGGCAGTGACTGATTGTCTCGTGAACTCGCTGCAAGCTAGGTGAAAATCATTTCCCCACTCTGTTAAACTTGAGAAAAATGGTTCTCGAGCTGTTTTGCTTCTTAGGGAGCAGTGCAGTGTGTTCCTACCATGTTCCCGTGCACCTCAGTGCAAAGTGAGGGGAAAGTGGGTGGAAAATACCACCAGGTGCAAACCTGTAGCTGAAGCCAGTCAAAGTTTACAAGGCGGACATGAAAACAATCTTTTTTTTTTTTTTTTACCTTTGGGCTGTGAGAGCCCAGGCTGGCTGAGAACAGTCTGATTTAGGTCCCTCTCTCTCTTTTCAGCACGCCCTGGTTCATCCTCATCACCAGTCCCGGCATGTGATAAATCTCAGCGAAGAAGAGTAGGCTCATGTTTGGGCTTTGCTTTCTTCCCCCTTTGCACTCTGCAAAGGGACACACGTGATGTGTCACCTCTGAGCTGGTTCGGAACCTCGGGAACGTTGTCAGGAGGGAGCATGTTTTTCTGACTCGCTCTTTCCTCTTCACTGGGCTCCGGAGGCTCCGGCGTGGATTTACTGCCTGCTTCTCTCTGCTCTCTGTCGGGCTTCACTTTAATGAGCGCCTGGAGGCTCATTCAGCATTACTTTGCTGTGCAAAGGGGCACAACCTCAGTTTAAGATTTAAGACCAGAGCCCCCCCGGCTGCAAGGCTCGTCCATACCATGACTTCGACTCTGTGGATAGTACTTATGTATAAAACCCCATAAGGAAAGCTAATGTATTTTTGCTAGCTTGTCATGATGCTGTGCATGTAGGACCAAAACTATTCTGTGAGTTTTTAAGTTCTGTCAGGCTGCACCCATCAGGGGAGAGTAAAATTTGGAGCAAGTGTGCTGTGGACTTTGCCTTGCAGCTCCTGAGCTGAATCAGTGGAACTGATACAGCCAGGAACAGAGATTTCCATTTGCTCTGCTCATCCAGAGCACACAAAGAGGGAAGAAGTGGTCCAGGGTTTGGCTGATGTCTACAGTTGCCTTTTGTCTACATAAGCATTTGAATGACAATAAATATCGAGTAAGTCTAGTGATAATTGCTGGGTTCTGGTATTTTTAGAGAACTATTTGTAGAACCAGAGGCAGAGCTGAGAACTTCTTTCCAACAGGCTCCTGGAGACTAAAACCTCTCACATGTTTTAGAAAACAGCAGTAGGAAATGCTTTGTAAGTTTGTGGGGTTTTTTCTCTCCCTCTTCTCATGTCTGCTCATGGTACCTTTATCTTGACCTTCATAAGGGCTTCCATATTTTTAGTTTCTTACTTCTCAAATGCCTCCTGTCCTGCTTTTCTTCTCTAGGGCTGTATCTGCCCTATTAAGCTATAAGCTCAGACAGAAATGTGCTAGTCTACCTATTATATGTGTTGCAAGTCCAAAGCCAGACCCACTGATGGAAAAGGCTAGTGCTTTTACCATGAGTACACTGAGTTTTTTGGGTATCCCACTGTGCCTTTTTTCCAAGGCATGTTCCCCTCCTGAAGCGAGTGTGTTTCCAGCATCCCCATCATGTGCTCACATGACAGTCATAAAATGGGCTCTGCTGTCTTCACCACGATGCTGCTCTTATGAACTCTCTGTGATGAAAGGTCTTTCATATCTTCTCTTGCAGGGGAGAGGCTGCGGGTGAGACACTGCAGTGGGTGGGATGCTACAGGACCATTACGCATCCATGGCAGCTGCTCTCAGGTTTGTGTGGCAATTTTCAATTCTTACTGTTGTCCTCCAGCATGGTGGGGGACAACGGGGCCACTGAGGTTGGTCTGACAGCCAGTCAGTAAAGTCAGGACGGGCTATGGCAGCAATGCTGTTGCTCCATCTACACACCCTATATTGATGAGGCCTCCTTGTACAGCGATGTCCTAGAGAATCTTCCTGGATATAAGATGTTGCTGGGTTTTTTCCCCTTCACAGCTCCCTCACAGCCTGCACTGCATGTACCCACTGATGGGTTCAGTCTTGGGGATGTGCTCATAATTTTGGGGAGTAGGAGAGGCACTGAGGAGCTCCAGGCGCGCCTTCCCCCTGTGTCTGTGAAAGACGGTGGCATTGTACCTGGGAGGTGAGCAGCATATTAGGCATAATGAGGGTTTGTTGCATCCGGTTATTTTGCCCTGTCACTCTGTCCTGCTTTCTTTTTGTGTGTGTCAGCAAAGCAAAGGCAGGATTTATAGTCGCTTCTCACGGCTTCTCACTGCTTGCCCGTGCAGGGGAGGTTTTACTCCTATATGCAGTGCCACACGCAGCATCCGTTTAACAGAAGCCGTTACATAGGCTCTAAGTGATGAAACTAAATGGAGCCTATTTTTAATAAACTTGAGAATAAAGTGTGAGAGAGAGAGGAAGGAGAGGTGGTTACGGGAGAGAAGCAGCAAGAGGAAGTGAATTCCCAGTGATCATTAGCTGGCGGACTCTCTTGGACACGCAGGTCTCTGCGAATGCGCTTGTTGAAAGTTTAGTGGTGGAGACAGGTACACCTAATGGGATCTCGGGGGAGGCATCCTCTCGCCTGTGGATAACAGGCTGCGAGACAAAGCTGTCAGCTTGTTCTGATTTACTACTCTCTTGCAGCAGAGAGATAAAAGTTTGCCCTTCTTGTAGCAAAGCAAGCAACGGGACTTCTTACGGCAACACTACATCAAAACCCAAAAAGGTACAAGTGAGTCGAGCCAAGCAGGGTGGGGAAAGAGAAAAATATACAAACTAAGATAGCCTTGTGTTTTGGATCCTGAAAATGCCCAGTGCATCAGACTCATTTACTGAGAAGTACGTTCTATAACTCTCCAGCTCAGTGACTAGAGGAATGACTACCGAAACAGGCTTTTCACAGGAAAATCCCAGCGTGGAAAAGATTGTGTAATATATGAATATTTATTTATAATCTGATTTCTAGATGACAAGTTTAGAGTTTTTTACCCTGAAGATGACACAGCGAGGCGAGTGTTAAAGTGAGACTTTGCAGACTGTGGTTTTATGTTCTGCTGCTTATTTGCCGTGCGGCCTCAGCCAAGTAAGTCCGTCTTTGCTCCTCTCCTCCCTCCCTGCAAAGCAGCCGTCGCAGCGTGTTCGCAGCTGGGGAGGCTCTTGCAGAGATGTTCATTAGAGCCTGAGGGACAAATGAACACGACAGTAATGAAGACAACAGAAGTAACTCAGGAAGAGTTACAGGCTTGCAGGTGTGGCTAACTATAATGTAAGGTCACAGCTGCAAATACATTATAATCCCCAGGAGAAGCACCTTGCTTCTAATTTTGCTTGTAGCAGTGGCTAACGGGGATGAAAGGGCCAGAACGGGGGCCAGCTCGAGGGCTTTAGTGTTGCTATAGTGTCTTGGCTTGGACAGAGCTAAATTTTTCTCTGTAGAGCAAAGAGTGCAGGGGATGTGCTGGTGGTTGCTAAATTCATGGGTCATGTCAGTCTCCAAAAAATCCCTGAGATAAAAGGAGGGTGAGGCTGGATGTGGTACCGGGGCTGAATGGATACTTGGTCTCAACCTCCATGACTCTTCTTGCATCCCTGAGAAAGACAAGTCTTAGAGCACATGCGACAAAAATTGAAGCCCGAGAGAGAGAAGAGCAGGCCAAAGGGGAGGTGACATCCTTCTGTCCTCATCTCTCATCTTCTCCAACAGCATGTCCTGGGGGAAAAGCAGAGGATGCGTATAGTCATCTGTAAGCAGGCAGAGCTGGGGGTGATCTCCCCTGGGGCAGTCACTGAAGGAATCGTCTCCGGGCAGGTTCTCAGGTCGCTCTCCTGAGTCGGTGTCTGGTGTCATTGCTCAAGGCTGCTGAGCCTTCCCTAACTGCAGCTTTCTGGGCTTTATTTAGGGTTTTATTTCATTTCAGACTGGTGGCAAGAGGAGACTGCCGTACAGATGACTCTGGAGTGGAATCAGTGTGCATAAACAAACAGGGAGATGGGAGACATTTTTCTCTTTAATATCATCTTGAGTCTTTCTGGAGCTGTCTATTTATCGCCAGTCTGTAGGTCCACAAGATGATGAGACGGATAAAATGGGATGATAAGCTTACAGTAGAAGAGAAACTATCAACAGACCTGTTGATTTATTGCCCTTCTCAATACAGGTGGATTTAGGGGTGAGGGGAGGATAAATTTTCCCCTAACTTTTGTTGCTGCTTTTAGATAGCCATTAACTCTTCATGGACCATGACTTTTCATTTCCCATCAACTTTGAATTACTCAGTCTGAGACTAAGCTGGAAATTAATTTCAAGAGGCAAAAAAAGGTGGGAGAAACCCAACTTTCTATTTAATTCTGACTGTGGCTGGCTTAAATTCTGCCCTTTGTTGGGGCTTGCATCGAAGACAGGCTGATGGGGATGCTGCTGTGGGCAAGGGGAGATGACAGGCTTGCCTAGGCGGTCAAAGAGTTGTGGATGAGTCCTGCAAGGAGAATAGGGTAACTAACAAAATTCAGCAGGGTCACAGTCAGCAATACTTTTGGGATAAGGACTTTGGTATGTAGGGCCATGTAACGAGCAGATGAATAGTACACTGCTTATGGTGTGTAATTTTACAGTGAACAGAGAGCTTGTTCAACCATTTTTAACTAAAGTTGAACGTACCATAAACTCTTAAACCAAGAGGGTTTAGGCATGGTTTTGATTCTTCCCACAAATTCATGCTCTATCTCCCTCCTTCACCTTGAAATAGTGTTAAGGACAGGAGCAAAATCACTGCTTCACTTGGAAGAAACAAATGGCTCCGCATCTACTGCGTCCCCTCTAATGGATTAAAAGCTCTCTCTGAACTGCAATAGAGACCCTTTAGGCTGGTTCCCACACCTCCCCATCCATCCCTCGCCTCGCCATAACCAGCATGCTTTCAAGCAGGGAGCTCAGACTCCACAGAAACGCCAGTTTTTACTTTCCTTCTCAACACCGCTTTTTCTCCATGAACAGACCCAAAATTCTGTGTTAGTTTCTGACATTGCTGAGAGCTTTGCACAAACAGGAATCCATGGCAAAGATCTTATAGGGGAACTGGCCCACGTATGGCAATTGAGTAATGGAGAGATCTTCACCCACAATGAGCACAAAATGCAACACAGCAAAGGAATAAATAAATCGGGAATGGGACAGAAGGCGAGAGGATATTTGTCTTATTCTCTTTCAGTTTTTGCTTTCCCCCCTTTGGGGTAGATATCCCCTTTCTGTATTTTCTGTATTTTCTAGCACAAAAAAACCACCAAAAGTTGTCAAGTTACATAGTTTTGCAGCCTGAAAAGTTACCTACTCCAACAGAGCTGCCTGGTGGCTGTGCCGGTGGGAGGCAGTGAATCCTGGCTTCGAGTAGTGGCTCTCGGTCAAAAATGTAAAGGGGCACTAGAAATTAATGTAGCTCATCATGTTCATAATGGTTGCAGTGCACATTAGAAAGTGCCGTCAGTGTTTAGTGGCTCGTAGTTTGCTCAGGGAAATCGTGGCTGAGGCTACTTTGCATACACCTGTCCTGCTGATTACTCCCCCCTTCCCATTCCCCAATTAGGAGAGAAAAGATAAAATTCATGTTAATTAAAAGGTAATTGATGACAAGATGACGATACTAATATAACTGTCTGTGTTCCTAAGTAATGACAGGCTCCTAAATACCACCAATCCAATTTAAAAAAACAAAAGAAAGCATCAACGTTCTAATACCTAAAACCTGTTCTCACTAATTGTGGAAACGTGTTCCTAAGTAACAACAGGCTCCTAAATTCCACCAATCCAATTTAAAAAAAACAAAAGAAAGCATCAACTTTCTAATACATAAAACCTGTTCTCACTAATTGTGGAAAATGATTAAAAGGTCCAGTTTGGTTGTTATCCGGGTGTGGGATGGTGTGATGAATCACTGTAGCACCCAACGTGCGAGACGGGTGGCAGCGTGCTGTGCGGTGACACAAGAGGCTCTGCACAGCCCCTGCAGCAGCCGGCGGTGCTGGCACAAGCAGCCGCGACGCTATGTCTGCGTCTGTCCTGTGCGCATCTCGGCAGTGCAGATGGAGCTGAATCCCTGCGAGGATGAGAAGTGTCCCAGTCCTGCCCCGGCGCAGGGCAGAGCTGGGTGGGCACAGCCCGGTGGGATGAGATTTGCAGCTCCCGCTGCTGCCGCCAAGCGAGGAGGGAGGTGGCAGGGAGCGGTGCTGCGGGGGAGATGCGCTCTGCCCCAGAACGGATGCTCCCTCGTAAACCCTGTCCTGAACATGCCAGCGAACAGAAGGAGCCAGCCAGGCTTTTGTAGGCTCTGGCACCGGTGCCGTGGGCAGCGAGTCCCGGCCGTTTCGTCCGCCGCTGGCCGTGCTCTCGCTTGCCCAAGCGTGCGGCTGGCTCTGCCTCTGGGCAGCGATGGAAACCCCAGCACTGCTCACGGGCTGTCACAGCGGCTTTGTCCAAGCTCCCTTGGAGACTCCCCGAGCCCCCCGTGGGAGAAAGCCTGGCACGCTGTCCCCGGTGGGGAGGCCAAAACAGTTTGTGCCGCTCGTTGGCTTCCACACTCCCCCAGTCTCCTCTGCCAGGCCCGGCGGGGTACTGGAGAGCCCCGGGGCTGGGACCGATGTGCACGCTGCTCTGGGACCAGAGTGGGGCTGGTCACAAGCCACCCAGCAGCCGCTCTCCTTTTTTCCCCTTGCATACTGTTCCCTCAGCCCAGGAGCCAGTGGCTTGGGTGGGATCCGAGTAATTTCATCCTCAATATAATCTGCAAATTCCTCCTGGTCCCTCCTTGCTGTGCTGAAAGCACGAGGCTCGTCGTTGCTGTCCTGCTGGCTCTTTGGGAGCTCCTCGCTGGAGATGCACGTGACTGGCATCCAAACCTGCACAGTGGAGTGGCCCCCGACATCACTTCTTCGTAACAAAGATCCATTACATGGAGGTAATGGCTTTGAAGGACTGAGGCAATTGAGTTAAAGAATTAATTCTACTCCGTTTTTTTCGTGATTTTTTTTTTTTAAATCATTTATTCTGTGAATCTGTATTCTCTTAGTGACATAGCAATGACTGGTAGCTCTTTCAGCAACTTGGCAAGGCACCCAGAGTTATCGGGGAGGATCGAGGGTAAATAAAACCTAAGGAGGGAAGATGGGGAGTCGGTGGTCACAGTCAGTGTGGATAACAAATCTGCTAAGCCGCCATCCAAAGAAGCAGAGAGAGAGAGAGACCTAAGCGAAGATGCCAGGAGAGCCCTGTAAATAAAATCAAAGCAGAGAACAGATGAAATGTGCTCTGGGTCACAAATTTGGTTTCAGCTGAGCCCATTTTGTAAGCAAGATTTTACATTTCCTCTGAGTCAAAAGTAAGTGCTCGCTTGGACTAGTGACTGGTCTGGGAGAGACTCTTGGCTTTTTGAGGGGAGGCTCTCCATGTTTTTATTCACCCCAAAATGATAATAAAACCACAAAAAAACCCCCACCTATCAGTTACATTTGCCTCTCTGTAGAAGACCAGTTGTGTACTGAGCCATGCATGAACTCCCTGGGACCCAAAAAGATGCCCGTGTTGGGACATGACCTACTGACCCAGGGCACTGAGCTCTGCCAGCGTCGTGGAGGGGGGCACACAGGTACCCAACACCCTCTGCTGTATGTGACAAAACACTCTGGAGGCAGAAACACAGCATGAGAAAACAGCAGCACAGGACACTGCAAACAGATGAGGAGGAGGACTGTCTTTCTTGTCCTCTGCTGAGATGATGGTGCTGCTGGGGATGGTGCTATCAGGGGAAATGTGCTCCAACGTGTGGCAAAAGCAAGGTTTGCAAGTTTTTCCCTTTGTTCCCAGGGCCCTGCGGGTTGTGGTAGGGGCTGGGAGGGGATGGGGAGTGAGGTGCTTTGGTTTGACTGGTCCCACTCCTGTAGCTCGCTGTGGCTTGTGGGAATTACTGCGCACTGCTTTGGGATCCAGCAGCGGCAGCATTGTGTAAATGTCAAATAGTCTTATTTTTCATAAATGTTCCTCACACCCACGTTTGAAAGTGGCTTCAGAACTATTCCCCGAGGGGTTTGGTCACTGCTCTCCGGATGGGAAAATCACTGCTGGATTGGGACTTTACCGTGACCGGGCAGCACCCATGGGACATCTCGCACGCTGCTCTGATCTAATCCTCATGAAGTCTGACCCTTCCTTTCGAATGAAGACTAATCCATCACACCCTGATTGTGAAAAACATTAGCCGTTGACAAATGCAGTGTTTACAGTGGTAATAACAGCCTGATTGATGGCCGGGGCTGGGGAACCGCGCTGGCAACGTTCCTGCGAGCCGGCTGGCAAGGCAGGGACGCGCGGCAGAGCCACCGGGCCAAGCGTTTCCAGAGGTGAGTTTAGCATCTATGTGTAGAGGCTGGTGGGGAAAAAAATTGTTGGCAGGTCTGTGCCGATGCCCGGCATTCCCAGGGCTGCTCTGGGAAAGAGGAGTCGTCAGGTGCGGCCGCCTTTTGCTGCTGAGGTCCAAACTCTGTTGCATTTAACCTCTTCAGCAAAGATAAATAAACTTTGCTATTAGCTTTTTTTTTCTTATTTAAATCTTGCAAGAAAAAGCATTCACTGACCTGTGCTGCCATAAACTATAAGTGGTCCTGAAGACCGTGAAGATGGACAACTTCTTTTAAGTGCCAGACAGAAGTACTTCATGCTCTGTTGAGCTTTTCATTAGGATTTTTCTCCCCTGTCTGTGTGTTTTTCACACTCACTGGATTATGCTTTTGCATGCATTATAATGAGAATAGCTACAATCATGATAGTTGTTGGTTTCTTTTTAAATCTTCATATAAAAGTGTTATAGGACCTGAGCAAACTGTCAAAGTTAGAAGGAAGCATCCCGGTTTTGGTCATGTGTTTTTCTGGCTCCTGTGGTGGAAATGCAAAGCGAGCCCGGGCTGTAATCTAAATTCTGCAGGGAGTTGTAGTCGACAGAAATAAGCCATGTGGTGAAGGTGCCACATGAACTGAACATAAACATGAATTAAACCCTGCGACTCTGAAGGAACCAGGGCTGTTGAAAAACTAGTACTAAAAATGTAAATTTAAACTCTAAAAGAACGGCTTGGAAGCAGATTTAATTGCCTCAATAAAGGGGTAACATGAAAATTATGGGTGTCAGAGAAGATTAAATGTACCTCAGAAATCAGAAGAGAGTGTTAGCGTGCGATGGATGAATGGCAGAAGCCTGACAGAAGGCTATTACACTCATGCAATTGCACAGAAAATGTGGATAAGTGGTTAAAAAAGTGAGTGGAAGGCAGGAGCTCTTGCTGGGGTACAGCAGGGTCTTGGCATCATGGTGTGATCTCAGACAATCTTCTTTTGAGCATGTCTGCTTGGACTGCTTGGTGTCCCACCCTTGCTTGGGTCCTGGGAGCTGTGTAACCTTCTCCACGTGGCCGGGCAAATCGACCTGTTCTTTGGAAAGTGTGCTGTGTTAATGTGGGCAGAGTCGATATTAACCTGCCTCAGTGCTGGCAACTGGGAGACAAGTTGGGTGTCTCCACACAGCGCTACATGTAAACAATCAGGTGGGACAGGACACAGCTCACCCCATTTTAGGCATCTACATCGGCACTGTTCAGGCTCCCTTTGCAGTCAACGGAGAAAAAATCCTAGCTGCTTTCAGACTGCGACTCATCTCACTGCTTTTAGACCTGAGCATCGGAATAAGATGCGGAAAAACTATGGAATGACTGTTTGAGTTTCCCCAGAATGCAGAGGAATAAACACAGGAGAGCATATGGTGGAGGCATCAGTATTGGCATATGTGAGGTTGTGGCAGTGCTGGGAGAAGGCCAGTAGCTAGATGCAATTTAGCTGAGGGTAGGTCAGAGCAAGGTGCCAGTGGCGGCTCACCCAAATCCTGTTCTGCTTGTGCTGGAGAGGACATCTTACTGATTGAGAAACCCGCTTGTGCGAGCACTGCACATTGCAATCACTAGAGAAACTTCTTCAGTGTTGCAAAAGAGGTTTCATAACGACGTGGCTTCTGCGGTCCGTCTGCGTGTAAAGGACGCGTGTCACTAGTGTCACTGGGATGACTGCAGCGGTGGTGGGACTTAGTCAATGGGAAGTGTCAGAGGCTCCCAGAGCTGATGCAGTGTCACTGTGCTGGCAGGCAGGGGCAGATAAATGAAAGGCTTTGAAACAAAATGCAGTTGCCAGATCCTTAGCAATTTTTCTAATACGGTCGTGTCCAGCAGCAGGACCGTCAGAAAGGACTTTTGCCATTCATAACAAAAGTTTTCATGCTATCTCCCATATCCAGAAACTCATTGCTTTGGCCAGCACCAATTTTCCAGGAAAAAAGAACCCACTCACTCCCACGGTAGAACAAAAATGCATCTGTTAAAAATAGATACTTTTGAATATGCATGATTGAACTTAGAAACAAACAGCGATGTTGTGGGGAGGAGGCTATCATCTCTCGCTGACATACCGATGCAGATCAAAATGCAAAGGTAGCAAAGGTAGGAGACAAGGCACCGTTACCAGTGGGTGCTGGGCATGTGTCTGCCACAGACTCACAGTGGGACCTTCGCCAAATTATTTAGGCTGCGAGTGTCTTATTTACCCACCATTCTAAGGAGTTGCAGGGCTTAATTATTCAGTGCTTAGGAAGCATTTGTGTAATGGCAAGATCAAAAAATGATGCCGTGCAAGTGCAGAAGTTTATTCTGATTAGGTACATTGTACAACTGCTCCCCGTTACTTCCAAACCAAGGGCTTCCAGAGGAGACTGCATTACAGTCTGTTGTTTTTCATAATCCAAACACAGAAGCTCTTTCTGTGCACAGCAGGTCGGTGAGTTATTAGAGACTGCATCTAGCTCAACTTTAGAAAAAGTGTGAATGGCCAGAGAGCCAAGGTGTCTGCTCCATGAACAGGGTCAGACGAGGAGAGATGCCATGAAGTGAACTAGACGAGGAGCAGGCAAAGGACTTCAACCATGGAAACACCTCAAAAGCTGAAGCCACCTTATTCTGCAGGTGAGTTTGCTGTGGCCTTGCAGGCAGTCCCTGGGGCTGAGCCTTCCAGCTCCCTTTGAGGTGGACATCCATGAGACATCTTCATGGCAGCACAGTCACACACTTCATGTTGATGACAGCTTGTCCAGAAACTCTTCATTTGAAGGGTTTTCATACAGTATCAGACCATAGGATTTAGGAGGAGGGGAGAACCACCAAAACCAACCCCCAAACCCAAAATCTCTTACTTTAATCTCAATATCCCATAATTCCTTTCTGAAACTGCAGGAACTGGCATGTAAACATCAGGAGCACTGGCTGTGTAACTCTCCTGCTGTCCATCCTTTTCTCTTCTGTGTGTATCTCCTCCTCTTCAACTTTGGGGAAATCTTTTTATCTCACCAACTCATTTTCTCCACTATTTATGCCATTCCTAACTCCAGCGCGGGCTGTCAGCACTGCACCAGAGCCGCTCTGCCTGTGGATTTCCTGTATTCTTCACCTGCTTTTTAAAGCCGGTCTAAAGCTGCGATAGGTAAAGGAACTGTGGGAAGCCATAATTTGGGAAGTTTTCAGAGCCGCTTGCAGCTTTTTTGCCTGCTGCCATGCCTGACAACTTGAACTGGTGGAATTATTCATTGGAAATAAAGCATTTGAGGAATGTAGCTATTGATTGTTATGAATGATTTATGTATAATTTATATTGCTCTAGCCTCTAATGACTCCTTATGGATTGGGGCTCTACGGCGGTAAGCTTTGCACACAACTGCACTAACGCGGCGTGTTTAGTCAAGTACAGTAAAACAGGCAGGTGTGGTTCAGGAGAGGGAGCCCAAGGTAGGTGAAACAATCGTATTTGGTGTAGTAGGTGCCTGTCACAGCGCAACCGGCCCTGCTGTTAGCAAGTATTTTGTAGGCATCTTGTCATAGGTAAATTTTAATGAGATATTTGGAGGAGAACAACATTCCTCCCATGGGCAGCATGGTAATATGAAAAAAAAAAAAAAAAAAAAGAAAGAAAAAGCTTGTTGGAAAATGTAACCGACGGGCAATAAAAGCTGGCATTATTATCAGAGCAGAAGGTGGGCTTGATATCTTGTACTGTGTCTGCAAGCAGGTTGCCTTTGTTGTTGTTGAGCTGCTCGTCTCTCACGGTTGCCTGTTAAATGCTTAAGTCCATCTGCGCTCTCTCACACACGTTTTCAGCCCAGAGGCTGGCTGGCAAAATCAGGCTTGTCTGTATTGACGGTTGGTTATTCAACCTGTGGGAGAGGGCCCCAGCATTTCTCGGTGCCGGTCCTGTTCCCCGAGTGCTTGCTGGGTCGCACGCGTAGCCCAGTCCCCTCTGCTTATGGATAACTCGGACGGGATTGAGCCTCCTCTCTCTTGTGAGATTAATGAAGTGAACTTTTGAAGATGACAGGTGGGATCCTTACTCAGAGCACTCTCGGTCCAGGGAAAAGAACTTGGTTTTGTTGAATTGTTGTAAGAAAAAAGCCCCGTTTCATCCTAGAAGATTAGCACATGCCCGTAGGTATCCCTGAGCCAAAGGGCACTGAGCCCAGGCCAGGGACTGAAGCAGACCCCAAAGTAATAAAAGAGAAATGATAATATCAGTAAACTGGCAAATTTGGGTTAAGCAATATTAAGGAGCAGCTTCTCTGGTGCCTCATCAGCTCTGTCCCGGTGACCAGCATATTTGTTTCATAGGTGCTCTTTCAGCAACCCCATGTAATAAGTCATGTTTTCAATTAATACCAAACAACCGTATTTGTTGGATACATAACAAAGCCTCCCACAGCTTTCTGAATGTTCAGTATTTTCACTGAGTTTCATCTCTGGGAACACTCACATGACAATTACTCCCCCGCGTCGCCCCCGGCTTTGCTGTTTTTGTTCAGGCCAGGAGATTTCGCTGCCTTGGCAGGGCCTTTACTAAAGACATTTTTATTTACATGGCTATTATGTCTCTGTCTTCCATCAGGCATCCATCTGGCTGGGCGGTCATGAAAGTATTAATCATAGGGCTGTCTAGACACCCACTCCAGAATGGGAAACTCAGAAATTCAGTGCAAGGAGATTTTACATCAGATTTCACTGCTTCAAAGTGCTATTGATTTTACCTGAAGAAGAGGATTGAACGTTTTGACTGTTTTAATAATTTCACCTTTTCTTTTTTTTTTTTTTTTTTTTTTTTGTACCTGTTTTCCCAAGCTGGAAACTTCGGTCATTTCAGACAGGTTTTTAGTTACAAAACATCCTAAGCATCCTTGTCCTGAACAAAGCTTAAGCATGAGTTTAACGTATGGAATATAATGGACTTTGACAACAAAAGAAGGTTTCCAGTTTAGAAAAACACAAATCCATTGGGTTGTGAACTTCCACAGGCTGAGCACTTTCCAGAGTTAAGACTAATGTGCTGAAACTCTCACTGACCAAGTAGCTTAATACAGCCATAAAGTCTCTGCCTTTTTTACCTCTTGAATTCATGGAGTTACAGTTTAGCTATAAGCTTTTATTGTGTTTTTGCTTTGGTGTATGTGCACTTGCTAAATTGTAGCTATTATTGAAAGTAATATAACATAACTGAAAAGGGATAATGCACCAGAGCTGTATGTATTTAATGAATACCCAAAGGCCATGAAGAAATAATTTTGACCCAACCATGCCCCTGAATATTGAGTTTTGCCCGAGAGTAAAGATAGATTTGAAACATAATTCTGTAGCATCTGTTCTGCTGCCATCCAGCAGCAGGCAAAGAGGCTTTTGTTAAAAATAACATAAAACAAACCATGAGATGGTTGAAAGCAGAGCGGAGGGTGAGGAGGATGCTGTCTGAGGACAGTGGTCCATCTCCAGGTCCTGCGGCAGCTCTGCTGGCTGCTTCTCCAGGGTGGGAGGGACCTTCTGAAAGAAAACATGTCGAAGCTGCGGACCAGTGGTGGGGTTTTCACTGGTTTCGCAGAATCACAGAATGGTCAGGGTTGGAAGGGACCTCTGGAGATCATCCAGTCCAACCCCCCTGCCAGAGCAGGGGCACCTCCAGCAGTGGCACAGGACGGCGTCCAGGCGGGTTTGGAATGGCTCCAGCGTGGGAGACTTCCCCACCTCTCTGGGCAGCCTGTGCCAGTGCTCCACTACCCTCAAAATAAAGAAGTTCCTTCTCATGTTAAGATGGAACTTCCTATGTTCAAGTTTGTGCCCGTTACCCCTCGTCCTATCACTGGGCACAGCTGAAAAAAGACTGTTCCCATCCCCCTGGCATCCTCCCTTTAAGGATTTGTAAGCGTTAATAAGATCCCCCCTCAATCTTCTTTTCTGTAGACTAAAGAGACCCAAGTCCCTCAAGTTTGAACTGCTTTGGAACCATAACAGGGCTGCTGGGCAGGAGATTGTGAGAATACCTCCCAGGAGCCAAGTTGTGAAGACCCAAAGATACTGCTTTTGAGAAGCAGAAATCCTTCTGCTTCACCAGATGATGGTGCTCCTAGAAACTTAGTGTAACATGTTATTCTTGTTCATGAGAAAAATTAGGAGTTTTATGCAATTTATCTCCTTTGGGGCATTCTGATAGATATTCAGGATATGGTATTTTTGAACAAAAAAAAAAACAAAATAAAAAAACACCACAGGAAAAAGGTCTTCTCTGAACAGCTTTAGCGCCTAGCTGGCTCAAGCTCCGATAAATATTAGGAAGTCCCAGAGAGATTAATATTCAGTGTGTGAGCTCCATATTTGAAGGTACCATGAGGAGTTACAGATCAGCTCAGGTAAAACAGAGCAATCAGTTTTGCCTCCCACCCAGAACTCCCAAATATCTCCCTGTGTATCAAATCCTCGCCCTGAGTTGGGTGTTGCACATGGGATCCCCAAAAGGGTTGTATTGGCTTACCCATAAGGGTTTATTTTGCTTCCTAAATATATACTTGTTCAACATCATCCCTTAAACAGGAACTACCCCCCCAGCATAATTCAGCATCATAAGAATAATTAATTCATTAGGAGGTGTGGGATGGATTAAGCCATGCATAAGGCCTGGTATTATAAGACAAGAGTTAAACAACCCATTGTATTACTATAATTGGAGTTATAGGAATTACAGTAAAGGAACACCAAAAGGTAATTTCCAGTTTGGCTAAACCCTCCCTTATTCCCTATGGCCACAAATTATCGTATTTCTTCTCTGAATCAGACCTCCCCTATGTTTTCAAGCTCCTCTAAATTCAATGCTGTTATAGTAATCTCTAATCCTCACACAGACCACTAAAGTCCTCTTTTTTTGTGTGGTTTTTTTTACACAAGCTCATTTGTGAGATATTTATTGCTGAGAGCCTGATCTTGGCTTCAGCTCAGCTGATAAGTAAGCATAGAAAGACTTTCAGATTAGAAAGACAAATAAATATTTGGAACCAATTAAGTTAAAAAAAGGTTCAATCGTATCATGTTCCAGGGCTGATTTATATACATGAAGTGGAGAGACAGGAGAGATAATGTGAATACAGCAGTCTCTTAGTCTGAGTGCTGCAGAAGCTAATACACGTGAGGTGAGGTCACCTCCTGGTCCAAGATGCTCTCACAGGGTGGGGAAAAAGGTTGATTTAAACTTCTTCAGTTTGCTTAAACTGGCACAATTGTACTGAGCCAAAGTTGGTGGAGTAAATCTAAATTATACCAGTTGGGATCTGCCTCTGATCAGTGTATCTTCTTGTTCCTTCTTGTTATCCTGAATATATTCTACACATGCATAGTGTGACAGCTGGCCCTGCGACAAAAAAGGTAACATATGTTGGAGGAAGAACTTGTGTTTAATACAAGATAGATGCACATTTCAGCACTTAATCTGAGCTTCCACTGAATGCGCAAAGCAGTTAACTGCATCTGCAGCTGCATTTGGGGAAAATAATGAGTGTGCAAATAGCACGTATGATTCAGTATCCAGTCTGGGAAATAGGTCAACGTGATCTATCATTGTGGCCTGTGCTTTGTGCCGGTCCTGCAGCGGGTGGAAAGGTTCCAAATACCTGACATATTGGCTTTTCTGTCTTTTAATGGATACTCCATATTCTGTAATAATAGTGGCATATACGGTCGGTGTTCCTAGCACTTTGCATTGCCCCGGGGGGGGAGGCAAACAAGCCTTAGCTACTTTCTCCTCTTTTTCTTGAACAATCCCTTAACACACACTACAATCATCCTGAAATACATTCAGTAAATCATCTCTGATTACACAGTTAAAGAGCATTACTCTATGCTGGTCATTTAAAACATCTTCAAGGGTTTCATTGATGAAGACTTTTCGAAAGGAGAGAGGCAACAAGGAAGATCTATTGAATTTTGAGTCACTGTATGCTGGGTGTTACATTAGAACTTAAATCAGATCCAGCATTTCACAAGGAAAGGAAAACAGAAAAGTCAAGTGAGATAAAGGGCTGTTTATCCATAGGAAGACGTGATATGTGTAAGAAGAGCCACCTTACAAAAGGGTTAGCTGTTCAAAATGCCCCCTTAAAGAAGATACAATTAGAGCTTAATCGTTTCTCTCTTCAGTTCAAAGCTCCCACATCTAAGTTAATGAACACATATGCCAAGTCAGCCCTATTTGTACCTTGCTTATCTTGACCATTTAAACAAGCTGGCTCTTTGCTAACATTGCTGTTTATAGAGATTGCACATCTCTGCGTGGGAGCGTTGCTCCTCTTGGTAGGTTGGATTTTGCTCCGTACAGAGTCTTGACGATCAGATGTAATTTGTTCCCTCTAAGGAAGTCCTAACAATTAATTTACAAATAAGTTGATAAAAAGCTAATAGATGCTGAATTAACCACGGGAGGACTCCTGATCTGTTCCCTGAACCGCAGGAACATGGTGGAAAATTACAAGAAAAAAATCAATGAAGAAAGAAAGTTGGAGTCCAAAAAGTTCAAGCCAGGTACAATTGTTACTTGACACCAGCATCTTCTTGCAGGGCAAATCAGTTGATAAATGTGTACAATGCAGCACCATGTGTTTGAGGCCGCTGCATGTTGTGGAGAAGCTGCGATGTGGTGTCAAGCTCTCAAAAGCCGTGTCTATACCGGTAAATTAAATACAGCCAGTATTACTGTCTGGCACTGAGGCTGGCAGGCTCATGTCTCATCATACCGTACCACACTCTTCTCCTGGGCTGCTGTTTGCACGATGCTTGTTGCAATAGCCCTAACGTGTTAAATCATGAATCCTTCATGGGAATTGCCTAGAAATGGGTTTGTTAACCTGGGCCAGAATTGGGGACTGCTGTAAAAATTCTGGCCAGCAGGTATCTGCTAAGAGAGAGTGAGGAGGAAGGCGAGAAGGCAGTGGTAACACCATGCTGGAAGGCTGGCTGGGACCTGGAAACAGCACAGGCTTCTCGTTAGGGAGCACTGATAAATTCATAAGGCACACTTGTTGCCTCGTGAGGCACAGGCATGACCCTGCCTCTGACACTGGCTCTTTTTAAAGTGTCTTGTGCTTACAGACTGTCTGTCTGGAGTCAGGCTTTTCCCTTTTCCTCCCCCGCCTTTTTCTCTTCTGTCATTGCATCGTCGGGGGGAGCAACTGGCTGAACGGCGGTCAGTAGTGTGCGTGTCCCTGAGGATACGGCGGTTGATGCTAGCCCATTGCAGTCCATTGGCCTCATCCACTTTAAAGAGTGCTGCCTTTGGTGCAATTTTGCTTTGCACCTAAAGGTAACTGAGTGCTTTCCTCTCGATGTGCACATACAAGACCTGCACACGCACATATACATATGTATACACACAGATGCTCTTGTACAGGCAGTGTGTTGTCAATCAGTTATATGCCTAAACATGCAAGCATCTCACGAAGTATCACCTCAAATCTAACTGATCAGGTTGCTCCGGGTATGGTATTTCTGTCCTGTAACTTTGCTACAGTCATATTCATGGGAGTGTGTGCTGTGGGTTAATTGTCTGTTGGTGTTTGCCAGCACGCTCAAGGTGGAGTGCTGATCCAGCAATATAGGAGCACACAGGTTCCCGGCGTGTGTCAGTTCAACGCTTCAATTCGATGCCCATCACTCTTCATCAAACGTGTTGTTACAGACCCCAGGAACTGCTCATTCATCCCACAGCCCAAAGTACCAATAACTCCTGCAGCACCCAAGGTCTCTTGAAAGCAGTGAAATCCAATTCCCAAAGCCTTGTAGTAGTGATGAGCAGAAAATCACAGCAGCCGGTGTTGGAAAAATAGGAATCCGACTAAAGCAACAGTACCTTGACAACACTTGGCGCTGCAAACATCACTTAACTTGACAAACAACCGGTAATAGCTAGAGTGAAAATAAAGGGTTAGGCAGGTAGAGAGATAAAGTATGAAGAACATGCTGAGCAAATAACAGCCTTTTGAGAATCAACATTAGCATAATTACTAAACATAGGTAATTGCTGAAATAGCATTTGCTGGCAGCATTTATGTTTCTAAATGCAATACTTTCTCTCTTCCCTACATAATCTTCTGCTAGGACTATAGAGTGTGCTTACGCTCTGCTTTTAGCTGAGAGAGAGCTGGTATGGAAATTGGCACCATCTGAAAGCCGAGGGCGTAGAGAGGAACAAACACATTTAACACCTTGGAGTCCAACCATCCTTTTTAAACAAGGTTGTCATACTTGGGGCTACATGCTTTGTTAAAATCTATATGTTATGCCATCAACTCAGCATTTGTCCCGGTGCCCTACTCGATACTTGATAAGACTGGACATTCTCAAATCAATTCCTATTGATTTCTCACTGCTGAAATAGGATAAGCATGTGACAGACACAATGAGTGTTTAGTACAGCAGATCAAGCCATTCCAGCACTAGAAAACAACTTGGCTGATAAAAAAACACAACCAAAAACCAAACAAAAACCCCCACCAGACACAAATGCAGTAACATGCAGTGCATAAGCAGAGGGCCTGGCGACAGTCAAAAACATTAGCTGGTTCTGCTTAGAAAGGCATTTGGCCACAGTTTTGATGGAAGAGCAGGTGGAAATTAAAAAGAAAAAAACCAACACCCCAAACCGCAACAGATGAGGTTACATCTGTGAAGGTTGTAGGGCTGGTCTGCAATTATTTCTGAGCACTGTATGTGACCTGGGTACTGAGATGATGATGTACTGGCTTACTGCATCTCTTGCTGTATGGTGCTCTGCAGGGCAGATAGGAAGCTGTCAGAGGCAAAAGCTGGCCCCTACCTGAGTAAATTACCTGTAAATACGATGGGGAGGGGAAAAACTATATGTGCACCATTAGCTGTGATGATTCCTCTGGATAACGCAGGTACAAAAGGGACTCAGCCTGGGTTCATTGAAGAAAAAAAAAAAAAAAAAGGTAAAAAAGTGATTTGACAGTAACTGCAGAACGCAAAAATGGGACCATGCAAGAGTGGCTCGGAAAGGGCAGGATACCACGGAGACAGCTCCCACGGAGAAGGCTGAAGTAGTGGGGCCTTTTAAACCTTCAAGGTGGTGGTAAGAGACAATAAAGTCATTGGTAGAGGCAGTTCCCACTGGATGAAAACGTCTTTTTCTTTTAAAATCGCTCTATTCTTGTTGTGAGGTCAGAAGTTGATATCCATCTCTGGACTGCTGACCACGGCTCACTGATAGCTGCTTGCCTACCTCAGATGGATGAGCTGAGAGAAGTGGGCATCATCCTGGCACAACCATGGAAGGATTGTGGGCTCAAAAGCAAAAACCCCTTTGGCTGGAGCAAAAGTATAGAGCAAAAGCATGAGGCTCTCCAAATACTGCCTCATCGGCTCCCTGGTGACCCCCTCCGGGGGTTTCCCCAGCAGCAACCCAGACACGTGTTTCATGGAGCATAAATTACACTCTCCTCAGGGGTAGCTCAAGCCTTGAAAATTTGCTCTTGAACATAATTTCCTCAGAGGAAACTCAAACAAAATAAGCAAGAAGCATGAAGCCATTGGGTGATCCATACATAAATAAGAGATAAAAAATGGCAAGCCCTTCAAAAATCAGCCAGAAAGGCCTTATACTGCCTAACCCTGTGGCAGCAGTTAGACAGACGTTTCTTTAGGCAAGAAGATCAGTATTTTGCTGTCATTCATTACGGATTTACCAGTTTTGTATTGATTTTGTTGTGGCCTCCTATGTACTTTAATTGCTGCAATAGAAAAACAAGTTGCTATACATGACATTTCCTTTCTGAGAAGCTGGCAACAGAATTGCATGAACCACTGGTAGACGCACTGATTTCCCTTGTGAGTCAGTAATAAAATGATGACTGAAACAGCTTGTCCTTCTTTCTGTTCCAAAACAGCTATTTTTTTTTCAAGAACTCTCACTAGCTGTGGATTTAAAAACAGAAATCTTCCTAATTGCTGGATAATATGGTAGACTTCCCTATAGCATTTCACAGTTATGAACTCTGAGGTCTTATTGATTTACTTTGAGGGACAGGCACCTGAGTGCCTTTGCTTGAACAAGCAGGGTTGCTCAAGCTGTGGGTGAGGTCCTCCCAGCGTTGGCCAAGGGCAATGGGGATAACTGATAAAATGGTTTTTGGTGCTCTCATCGTTAGATTGACACATGGTGCAACTCTCAGGTCTGTGGGTTGAAAAAGAAATGCTTCCTTCCTCTGGGATGCAAGCCACCAGCTCAGATTCAAGACTTCTCACCTGGGAGTTTTGCAGCAGCTGGAAACCCATATGGTGTGGGGCAAAAAAAAAAAAAGTCGCAGTGTGCTTGCAGACTGAGGAGCCGATAAGGCTGATTAAGTTACCTCACCTCATCCCTCTGAAAGGGGCTTCTTTAGTGGTGTCATTTCCAGAAGTTCTTCCAGGGTGTTTTCAGCTGTCCCAGCTGAGCAGACTCCACCTTCCCTGAGGAGCTGCCACACCAGCAGAAGACATCTGCTTGCCGAATACCTTCATGCTGAAATGGAGGTGAGAGGAGGAGGGCTTAATTTATGTTCCCTGTGCTTTCCTCCCTCAACTTCCAATATTTTCAAAAAATAGTGTTTTAATCTTCTGTGTTTAGCCATCTGCTGACATCCTCCATCTGGGTTTCCATGGCTGTACTCTTCTCATTGCGCATTTCCAATCCTGATACCTTTTTTGTATATTTTTTTAAGCTGTGACCCTGGCAAAACCGAGTTTGAGGAAGGTAGTAGACAGGAGATAGTTCATCTCATTGAAAACTGTGTCAGAGTTAGAATTCACCACAGTGCCCACTATTCCCCTTAGCTGTTTTGGGTCCTACTGCATGAACTAATGTGGTAAGAAAAGAACCACAGAATTCTTCCCTCTAGCAGCTTGGTGTGTGCGTATTTAGGTACCATAATGGGAGGTGCTACAAGAAAACATAGATAGATGAAGGCCTGTGAGGTCATCCATAAGTAAAATAAATTCAATGTGTCCATAAATAAGTTAAATTCTGCAACAATCCCACAAGGTAAGTCAGTATTACAGATATTTTTGAGATGGATAAACTAGCTTCCTGGAGATGCAGCTGATGATGAGTTGTCTCAGCAGCACGTTGGAAGTAGAGCCTGGGCAACCCCTGGCAGGATTTGAGAAGTGGCAAGATTGCTGAGGAAGGAGAGATTTGTTAGGGTTGGGCAATCTCATAAGAAACAACGGTATGCAGTTAAGCAAAGTCAAATAGGACCTGACAGCTCTAGGGGTGTATCAGGATTTACGTGTGTGTTTTGTGGAGATGCAGAATCTACTTCCTAAAATGTGTGATTGACGGAAGTGGCAAAAACATGGTCAGTCCAGAAAGCAGAGGTAGACTGAGAGAGGTGGGGAAAGGAAAAAAAAAAAAAATAGTGGCTTTCTTTTGCCTGCTGCTGATCCTGCTTCAGATCAGAGCTGCTGGAAGCCTCCTCAAGGGGTATTTGCAAGCTGCTTTGCATGGCCATTTCGGCATAGCCCAGCTGGTTAACGCTGGCAAATCTGGGCTGGTAACAGTTCCTGAAATAAAACCCATCTTGCCAGAAGAAGAAAGTCTAAGAACAGAAAAGTCTGGTTGTATTTTTTCCCTCATTGCCTATGTACTTCTCAGAGACGTGTAAACAAAGCCAACTTGTTGATGAGAAATATGTCAATCAAAGAGCTGCTGAATGTTCTGGAGACAGTTATCACTAGATGTTTTGACTAAATGTCTGAGAGCTCATGCTCTTGGGAAATTTCCCAATAGATCTGAAGATAAACACACAAGCTCTTGGCATCTCTCCTGACTGGATGAGAATCTGAGAACTGATAATTATTTACATTTAACCTGCGCACCTCATAAAACTTGTGGTGCATCCTTTAGAAAGCAGCGTTGGAGCAGTTCACAGTGGTGTTTATTAAGGACAAGGTCCCAGTGAATACTTAAATTCCGGCAGACTACTTGTCTAGATTTCAAATCATGTCAGAATAATAATAAAAAAATTATGCTTTATGTCATATTCCTCTATAGTTACTTTGGTTGCAGTTGAAATGTGGAGGTAGCAGAAATCAAATGAGTGAACCTGTTCTGGAAAGCTCTCCACTGGGGGGTAACATCACAGGCATTTGGTGAGGCAGCGAGAAGAAATTTGGTATTCAAAGCAACTTTTCTAAGTTTTCATTTAAGTCAAGTGTTTAATGATCCCCTGCTGCAAAAGGTCCCCTGCTGCTACAGTTCTGTGCTGCTGAATGATCCTTCATTGGGCAGAACTCGGCTAAATCCCAGGTTTGGGGCTTCAGGGAGCCAAGATGAATGACCGGGAGGTTGGCCTCAAACAGCAAGAAGTAAAGATTCACAACTACGCACCTGCAAAGGCACCAAAGCAGTAAGTAACACGTCGCTATTGGTGGTCTTGCTGCTTGCTTTTCTGCACAACGCTCTGAAAATGGGCAATGTTTGCTGTGATCCAGAGTCTTCTCCCGAAGTGCAAGTGCTCTTGAGTGGTGGCATCCAGTGCAGCAGCCTGGGACGGCTACTTGAACTGGGACATGGGGCAGTAGAGGACAATACAGGACAATCTCTAAGAAGATGACATCTCCTTAATCTGAGCAGATGACAGTGGGAGTTTTTTCTTATTATTTTTTCTTTTGATCAGATTCTACGTATGAGGACATTGGCAGTGTCCACTGTGCAGAAATCTTGAGGAATGGTTTGAACCCAGAAGAGGAATCAGTAAACAGAGGTTTTTAATTAGAAAGCTCAATTTTACATCTCTGCCAGCAGCGACCTTTCTGATTTGTTTACCAGGAACATGCACAGGAGTGATTCTTTCTGTTGTTCTGGTGACAAGAATAACAGTGCGTAAGTGGTTTTGTTCTCCACCTACGTTAGAGGTACACTCATTTTAATTTTACCTGCTACAATCGGTGTCTCCTCCATAGCACCCACCTGACTGGCGGAAACACAAGCCCGCACAACCCACTGAGAGTAAACATATCTGTGAAATGTCATGGCATTAACCAAAGTTTCACAGATCAGCACAAGGAATAAATACAATGGAAAAAAAAAAAAGGTTTGCCCATGAGAATTAACCAGTCTCCATTAGTGGGAGTAAATGACTGTCTGTCTTTATTCCTGGAGCCTGTAGAGTTTTGTAATTCTCTGGCTCAGCCACGAACCTATTATTGGCTTGCCAAGACTCTGCATCTTTTATCTCAGTTAAGTCAACAAAACACAGTCTGGTTCAGAGTATATTGCAGGTACACAGTGCATTACCATCAATACCATTGCACAGCGCTGCAACAGGAGATGCATTTCATCTGATCTGCAAAGGAATTTTCTCTCCCAGATCAGTCAGAAGTTCACGATGGTCAGAGCGGTGTGCATTGCACTGACCGTCTGCCTAACATAGTCTGGTCAGTGGGGGAAATGATGCTGACGGTATTTATACCCTGAAAGCATGGCTCTGGAGGGACACCGCTCACTGCGTGTTTGCGGGTGTGTATGCATATATATGTACTTTCCTCTATGTATGTACATATACATAATATATAAAACAAAGGCCATGCTTAAGCCCAACTCCAGATCACAGGAGGAGAAATTTGAATGACAGGGCGGCTGAAGGATTAGGCTCCCAGTTTTGTACATTTGCAGCTTAAGGAATCCCTTCCTTGTTTTCTACAAACACCCACCAATGTGTAGGACCTCTCCCAACCTGTCAGAGAATCTAAGAACTTGCCAAAACGAATTAAAATATATAACCTTAATGATTCTGTGCATTGTTTTCACTTTAGTCATGAGCTCACACGTTTATAGCACAAAAGTACATGTTCTCCAGCCCATGGGAGCTCACAGGAGCCCTGAATGCCTTTGGTGCCCTCAGCACCCAGCGTCCAGGGAGCACATGTGTGGGCAGTGGCACGCCCCATCCATAGGCTTCAGCTCCAACAACCTACCGTCGGAATAGCTTCTTTTCATTAGCCCATTCTGTCCCTACCTTAACTTAAAAACAGGGAGGGAGACCACCGCACAAGCTCAGCTAATAGTTCACACGTAGTATTAATTACACCATGGCTTTGCTTGAGGAGACTGGTTCTCAGGTGTGCTCTTCTGTACCAGCTGCACGTAGCAGGGATGCTCCAGCTGTCCCTGTTATATCCATAACGCTGGTTTGGGATCTTATTCCTCCCTTTCATCTTGAATAATCAATACAGGCCTCAGATGAACAGAGACCAGCTGTATTCTTGTTCTTGCAATGGAAGTGATACAAGCTAGAGCAAGAGAATCACAGAATCCCAGACTGGTGGGGGTTGGAAGGGCGCTCTGGAGCTCCCCCAGTCCCACCCCCTGCCAAAGCAGGGACACCTCCAGCAGTGGCACAGGACGACAAGGAGATTGCCGCCTGCTCCTGTGTATTTTCAGATCTGCAGTGTGCTCAGCCTGCAACCCAAGGCAATGTGTGAGACCGTCTTGCCGCTGAAATAGCCCATAGCTGATCTTTAAAAGTTTCCACAAAGACCGTTGCTGAGAAAAGAGGTATCCTGGCTGGATGTCTACGTATTTGTGCTGTTTCTGGGTTACTGTTCATTTACAGTGGTATTATGGGAGCAGTTAATTACAATAATTTGTTTGTATAAAAACTCTTCTATATGCCTAGATCTAAACATATGAGTTTCATAACTCATAAAAATTAAAGTAAACAACTCGAGAACAAACAAACACAAATGATAATTAAGTTTTGGTTCTTCTAGCATTCCTGGGCCACTCCTGGGACTTGCCAGTCTTGTCAATATTTTAACATGTTCAGCAGCTCTTGAAAGTAAACAAATGGCCATCGGTGGGTAAGCACTTCTGTGTTTGTTTTTCGGAATTAGTTGCTCAGGTAGGTTGCATGTGTGTGGCAGACCAAATACATTTACTTCAGAGGCACAGAAACCAGGCTTAGGCATCTGTAAAGGCTGAAATCTTGAACATGTTCATATCAAACCTCAGCTTCAGATTATGTGAGAAGTTTCCTCTTAGCTAATCGGCTAAGCACCAACACAGGGCAGATGGGAATCCAAGGACTGGGATGTATTGGTCTCCCAGCCCTTTACCAACCTCTAACAACCCTTTCTGCTAGTATTTCCTTTGGCAAATAGTGGGAATTTCACAACACATGCAAAAAGAGTCAAATTCAGTTTGTACAGATGCAGTTTGACAGTATCCCTTAAAAAAATCACTCAGAAACTGCATTCTGAATGGGACTGTTGTCCTATGGCTGTTCAGATTAAAGCTCTGGGTGATCAGGAGTGGCTGCTCATTTTTCAGTACCAAAAGTCAGTGAGGGAAAAGCCACAAAAAAACTCATCAGGGACGGATCACTTATACTGGCAAGAAAACTCCATAATCAGACCGCAGCTCAATACAGGGAGTTAAGTTATTAAAAACCTCAGAAGATGGTTTGATGTGGACAAACGGTGATGCCTCTGACAGGCTGGTGCATCTTATGATATCAGGTGGAATAACCAGTGAGGCTGATACAAGTTACAGCCCCAGAGCGGCAATCCAGCTCACGCACCTTTGGATAAATTAGGCCCTGTCTCCGTTGATGTTAAAGCTCCGGAGGATGCTAACGCGGTGAAGTTATTTCAGGCCGCTCCTGTTGAGCCAGTGCTCTGCGCAAGGCAGTTTCTCGCCCTCCTGCAGGTAACCTCATACTCACCTCGTGGACTTGGCTGGAAGGGAACGGGCTGGAAACGCAAACCCCGTGCACGTGAAACGCCCCACCTGCCTGCTTCGCTCACCACCACGAGAGCGGGAGTGATGCACAGTGATGTTTGGAAGTAATTACTGCAGTCAAGTCCTCTTAATGCTCCTTCTTTCCTATTTTTGTAGTAGAGTGGGAAGAGCTCTCCATCTCCCCTGGGTTGCCGTGCCCCTCACGGCCTGAATTATGCTCGGTTGTCATGAAAAGGACAAGTGATGTATCCGTGCTATAAAAGCCAACCTCATGTTAAATTTCAGTGTCCTGCTCCAAGGTACCAGAAATGTTTTACCTGAACAAAATCGGTATATATTTGTTCAGGAATAGCCAGATAAGCAATATACAGGCTTTCAGCTTACAGCCTGGTGTAGTTCTGGGTCACTGAAAAGAGCTATAAATGTGTAAGCACCGCGCAATTATAACAAAAAAACAGAGCTATTTCATGCACGTCACCATTCACAAAAATCAGTGTCTGGGTTTCTGTAAATATACTGATACGTACTTAATTATTAAAAACTGCAATGAGCTAGCTATGTATGCGTATGCTATAACTATGTAGCCCCCATTATTACATATAAGCACATTTTCTTAATTGGCATGTCAAACTGTTGCCTCCTAAAATTCTGTGGGTGGTTTGAAACAAAATACCGAAGATTAATACAGTTTTGAACAAGCAAATTATTTCTTGTGTAGCTTAGTTTAGCTTTATGTAGTTGCAATAAATGAGTACCTTGATGATATGTTTAATATTACATTACATTGTACTATTTTCCATTGTGCTGAAATACATTTTAGCATTTTTCCACAATGTAAGATGACAGAGATCAATTCCGAAACTATTAAATGTCAATTAACATCTTTGCAATCTGAATCCCAAATGAACCTGTTAAAACTACCTTGTTGTATGTCACTTATATGTATAAATGCTCGTTAAATGTTTAATGAATGTATGAAAAAGTAATTACCTATTTTCTGTTTATGTAGTGGTAAGCTACTCCCATCACCGTTAGTTATGTCCACTGGAAAACTAAGACTGAATTTGCAAATCTGAGTGGCTAAAATGGGCTCTGAAATGCATCATTCATTAATCAGGTGCACTTCTATGTAGTGCCTAAATATAGATTTGGGAATCTGTAATTTTCAGCACTTCAACAGGAGTATTTTGTCCTATTAAGCAATGAAGTTATTTTTTTTAGCGTAGTGTAGTCAACTCTGGTGCCCCTTACTACAAAGTTTAAGCATTGTGCGGCATCTACAAAACCTTGAGCTTTCCTGGAAAAGGTCGTCATCACATAAAAAATTCATACTTTTTAGCAATAATTTAGGCAAAATGTAGTCAGTACAACAAGGTTAACACCTCCACTCATAGGAAAATGTAGTCATTGCCCTTGGGATAAGAACTTTCCCCTTGCAGAATATTAAAAATAGGATTTTTATTTATTACAAGTAGTCAAGACTTTGCTTTGGCATCTCAGCTGAAAAATGGCACCTTTAGGAACACAGCAGAGGAGCTCACGTTGCCTGCTTCACTCGCCGCTCTCGGCTGCCTTTGCTAACAACCTACTCTCTGTATTGGCTCCTCAGGGACCGCGGAAGGGCTCTGAAGCATGCTCTGGCGGTGGCCGGGCTCTCTCTGATGACTACGCAGGGCCAAAGGGGATGAGTCTCCTGAAACGGGCACCTGTGTTGAGGTGGGCAGAAGCGGGCTGGGGAACGGAGCCCATGTCGGGGCAGACCTGTCCAAGGAAAAGGTACCTCCTGCGTCGCTTAGGCCCGGGCTGGCTGTTTCCGCCCCAGTTGGAGGAAACATGTTTATTTCCAGTGGATATTGTTCACACATCTCCCTTTCCTCTCCGATGAATTACTTCTGCGGGAGCGAGATCAAAAGGGCTGTTAAAAAGCCAAGCCAGACCAGCGAGCGTACAGGCCCGCACAAGACCAAAGCGGGGAGTTACTAATTGGGGAAAGCGCCTGCCTCTCCCTGCCGGCTGGTAAAGCATAGTCTTCCCAAGGCTAAGCTGAGGATCAAAGTGGGATACTAAACCTTACAGATCATAGCCTGCGGAAAGAGCAGGGGAGAGGGAGGCTGTCAGCCGTGGCAGGCAGGTGGATGGAGAGCTGGAGAGGAGCAAAGGCTCCGGTTCCTCAGGCAACGTGGGACTCCATGGACAAGTCCGTCCATGGTGGGGTCCTGAGGAAGCTACCAACCTTCAGGAACAGAATACGTGCGGCTACATCTCTTTGTCCCTTTCAGCCATCCTTCTGTTCTTCTTGGCAAAATTCTTTGCATTGAAAGAACTGTCTCTCTGTAATTAGAAAATACAGTTCTCAGGTCCCAGAGGAGAAGTTTGTGCAGGTGTGATGTGTGGAAAAAGGGAGGGAGAAACCTTGAGAGCGTCAGTTGGAAAGATCCCGCTGCAGGGATCCATGGGGTGACCAGCCTGCAGCAGGGAGCACGGGGGGTGACATCCCCAGGGATCCGGAGCCTGGACCTGGCTGTGGTGCAGTACAGCAATAGTTTGGAAGTAAAACTGCACAAAAAAAGACAACCCGTCCTGCTGGACAGCATGGTCTTGTCAAGGGCTTCTTCCTTGATGTCTACCTATCATGTCCAGGCCAACCTGCAGGCTGCTGCCCGCGACAGGGTGGAACTCTGCAAGGCCCCTGGGAGAAACTCGTGAGAGGGAAAATGTTCCACCAGAAGTTTGTTGACTATCCTCTGACAGCAGACGTTGTTTCAGACTAATTCCTTCTCTTTCGTGTGCTGGATGGTGCCAGCTGAAGGTGTTATGGGACTTGCTCACTGAATTCTCATTAAAATAAATGCATATTGGCCAGCAGACCTTGCCGTATGGCTCCGCGAAGCTCATCTTCAGCATCTCCTCTGCTTTATGCACCAGATGACTTCAGATAAGGCTATTAACACTAACTGGGTAGGAAGGGGACCAACAGTAGCCTCTTCTGCCAGATTGTCCCATCTGCAGGTGTAGCAAAGCAGTGCCTTGGAGGAGCCCAGAGCTATTCTGTCCTGTTAGTGTGGGGCAAAACGAAGCAACAGGCACAGAGGTGGCTTTGCTCTTGAAGCATTCAGGAAATGTATTTTTGTGGATGGCACAATTCTTAACAGCAGAAATAGCATTAAGACTGTTGTTAAGAAGTGGGCTTCTGCTGGGAATATCGTACTCTTCCATCGCTGCTGTTTTGCTGGAGTTGTTCTGGTGGCTCTAATGATAGCAGATGCTTCAACATAATTTACAAGGGAAAAATACTGGGTGGTCCCCCCCCCCCCCCCCCCCGCCCCAGAACAGAATCACAGAGGGGTTTCTTTGTTCATTTGTTTTAGGAATGCAATTTGGTAATTCGGTTGCTTGCCTGATGAATGTCTGCCCTCTGATCCCAGCTACAGGAGATGGAATAAAATGTAACTGGATTTGACAGACAGAATTTGTCTGCTGTGTTTGAGGCACAGTGAAGCAGCCTGGGGAGAAAAATATTACAGCAAATTATGCTTCCTTATCTCCCAACGCTAACAGTGCCAGGTCAGCTCGGAGGGGTGAATGAACAAGTCTTCAGAAGGACAATTCCCCCTAAGCTCAAACAACAGTGCTGCCCTGGTCTGACTCCAGGGCTGGGGATGTGGGCACTGGTGAAGCTGCTGTGAAGTCCCAGCTAAGCCACTTTCCCATTCTGGTCCGCCCTCCTGTGCTTAGTTCGCAAGTTTGGGGGCAAGGACTTGCTTCCCAGTAGCGCTAGCACTGGGACCTTGCCCCGAGTCACAGCCTCCGTTGGCTGCCGCAGCCCCGTCCGCTCACACTGCCCTCCTCTCTGCCAGGGCAGTGCACAGAGATGGCGGTGCCACTGGTAGAGAAAGCCTCTCCCATTTTTATTTTTTTTTAATTTTTGTTTCTTTCAGCATTATTCAGTGGTTTTTGAGCGCTCTCACAACACAGATACACCCACCAGCGAGCCCAGCTCTGCGGGTGCCCCGACTGTGATATGGATGAGCACATGGCTCAGCAACGGCACAACAGCCACAGTCATTTGTGTGGTTTTTTTTTTTTAATTTGCCAAATATGTTTATTCTGATATTACTCTTTGGGTCACTTCCGTTCTTAGAGGTAGTTCAAAGCATCACCAAGCACACCCATTAGCTGGTGTCTTTATTTCAAACACGCTCTAGTTTCCGATGAACTGACCTTTATTTAATGGCAGTGGACGGCCATCAGTCGGGCTGGACCGTGCCTGCTCTGAGCTGGTGGCTGATGGTTCCCGTCTGCCTTTCTGCTTTCTCAGCAGCTTTGTGTTTTGGGGATGGGTGATGCTGAGGTGTGGATGCGCAGCACTGAGAAAGTTGCACGTGCACGAGTGATCTCAGCTCAGCACTCTGCCCAGGGGTGACCCAGCTCAGCACTGCTACGCCGGGCTGCTTCTAGCAACAGGAGTCCTTATATTGTGGGGTTTTATTTGAAAGGGTGTCTAGATGCCCCTAAAATTTGTCTTGCAAATAGCCAGAGCAGGGTGGGTGAAGGAAAAAGTCTTATCCTCTCTGGAAGCGGAAAACTTGTTCTAAGGTACTTGCATCCTAACAGGGACTTTTCTATCGGTGTGGTGACTCTGACGTATCTTCAAAGTGATGGGGAAAGGAGACGGAAGTAATTTTTTCTTCTGTGTTCACTACCTGGACTGCAACTATCTAACCTGACCAGATGTCCTCCATTCCTCCCACGTCAAAGCCCGCCGGCTCCTTTCCTGAAACATCCATCACACCGCAGGTCAGCTCTTCCTTGATTTGTAGGAGATGGTTGCCCAGTCTGCCTCCCCTTTAATCATTCCTCTGACAGCAGCTAGAGAGATGAAAAGCTGGGGGGATCTAAGTAATCCCTTTCTAAGTATAAAAAGCCCCCAAAAGTGGGGGGAGAGTGGAAGAGAGCGAGTCTGTCTGCTGAGCAAACAGACTGATTACGTCAAGGGACAGGAAGAGCAGCACTTGGAAATCGATACGGATGAGGCTTTGAAAAGGTTGACTGACTGCACTGGATTAGCTATCGATTTTTGTCATTTTCACAGCTAGTGCCATGCTCTCCACCCGCTGAGGCCATTAAGCTCTGAGGCCTTAAACTTCTAATCCCCCGCTAATAACAACAAGACAATGGCCCGGTAAGCTAAGCATCTAACAGGATGTCCAATAGCTTCAGCGCTGTATCGAGTGTGCCCGTGTCGAGGAAGCAATCGTGGCAGCCCGGAGGCACTGGGTGGAAACAAAATGCACAGAAGGATTGAGATCGTGCTCAGAGGCCAACTGCAAAGCAATGTTTATTGGTAAGAATCTCCCACTGGTTTCCAGTTAGCACCAGCAGCATGGAACACATCATTTTTGCAGGCTCTGAGCATTGATTTTGTTAAAATAACTGCAGACAAGAATTTAGTTTGTTTTCAGGATAACTTTCGTAGAGGTGCACAGCAGTGTGGACTCCCTCTCAGCAGCTAAATGGCTGCAGCTACATTCAAGCATCATACCATCGCCATAACTTTGTACGTTCAGCACACCCATCTGTAAAGAAACCCTGAGCTTATTTTAAGGTAGGACTGTAAAAAAGGGATGTTGGAAGGAGTCAAGTCCTTACCATACATCCTGAATGGAGACAGAACACAGGAAAGGATTAATGGAAATGCTCTTCTGAGATGGATGGGACAGTGGCTGAGGAGCGGGTAAAAGAAATGGGTAGAAGAGATCTGGCTATAAGTGAGTGCTTCCAAGGCAGGAGTACTAAGCCAGCTTCTTCCTGTACCACCTTTTATATAAAGCAGAGTAGATTTGCCAGGTCATGTCAATGAGTTGACCAGCCCTGTCCCAGCTCATCTTCCAGAAAGTCTGCAAGTACCAGCTGCTGTTTGAACATTGTCATGGATGTGACAAGGCTGGACATGGCCTTGGGCAACCTGGTCTAGTGGGAGGTGTCCCTGTCTATGGCAGGGGGGTCGGAACTCAATGATCTTCAAGGTCCTTTCCAACCTAAACCATTCTATGATTCTATGATGTGGCCTAACAAACTCATGTCATACAGCTGCTCTACATCCCACTGGAAATAGTCTTAGTCTGTCCACAACCTCTGGAGCCTTAAGAAGAGTGCCCCAGAGTTCAATCCCACAAGGCAAGTCAAACACATCTCAGCTTTACTGCCTCAGCTCTGAAGGTGGCATCACTCAGCCTCTTCTGCCTCCCAGTTCCTTGCCATCTCCAGGGGTGCCCGAACTCAGTACAGCTGTGGCAGAGTGTGCCCAGAAGAAGAGAAAAAAACCCTTGGAGATATGCTGTGTGTTCCTTAGCAAAGTCTTGGTCCTTCACACAGCCATGCTTAGCAACATCGCCTTCTTTCCGCTGCTGCAGCCACCGCATCCTTCCTTAGAGCCCACGGGGTGGAGAGCACAACCATCTAACGACCTCCTCTCCTACAAGACACACTCCCAAATGCCCAAACATGTTACTAGGGTTTATTTATTTGAGAAACTGAGAGATGTGGATAAAGCTAGTGCTGCTGACAGAGCCTGGGTGCAGTAATAGCACTGCACCCAAGAGCCTCCAGCGTGGAGCCATGCGTGCAACCAGCTGATTAGAGCCCAGCGGGGGGAGCGCGCTCAGCAGCCCTTTGTGCTCAACTTTTCTGAGAGTCTCCGTCTAAATGTTGATAATTTTATTTTGCTTGGGTTTGGTATTTATTTTAAGGGCCTTTGTGGTTCTCAGAAACGAAAGGATTATTGTCAATATACAAAACAAATGGGCTCTGCCAGATTTCATCCCTTTGGAAGCAGGGAGATAATGCTCCCGCACTAGCAATCATCGCTGCCCGCCCAAACGGGCAGCAAACAAAAGCGGAGGGATGTGCGAGGGAACAGATAGAACTTCTCCATTCACAAACCTTGTGCAAATCCGGCCGATGCAACGCTGCGCTCTCCCTTGATCCTTTTCTTCAGGCATCCGGCCAGCTGGCAAAAGCGAGTCAAATTGAAATGTTTTTGCTCATTTTCTTTTCAGGTTGTTCTTTGCTTTTCAAGGGCTGAAACACAGCTTCAGCCTGTGCGTTGTTTAAGTCCTCCTGAAGTTTTCCAGAAACACAGGAAAGGGAAATGTGATGGACAAAGCAATAAGGACAAAAGGAAACAACTTAATTTTTTCACTTACTTCAGTACCTAAAGTACCTGCCCTGAAATCAGTGAAATTATTCAGAGTCAACACTGGAGTAAATGATAGAAAGCTCTTTAAGCTGAATGTCTTCAAGGCTCCTGAAATGAAAATAATCCTGTTTGTAGTGCAGTTTTATTTTTATTTCTTACATTAATTAATGTGTGTTTTAAAGTTCTATCAGACTGACTTACAAATATTTTAACTGTTGTTTCTAGCGGTTGGAGAAGGTGCTATACATAAAGCTTTATTAAATCTGAAGTTAGGTAGTAGTTGGGTTTTTTAAAATTTGCTTAGAGAATTAAAAAAAAAAATAGTTTCATTCTACTCAGATTTATTTCCCCCTGTTTTCTCAAAATTGAAGAAAACAAATTCCTTAATTTCTCAGCTCTCATCAACATCAACCCCCTGAGGCTTAAGCAAGATGTTTCAAAAGAAGCATTTGAAAGGATTGTTTCTTTAGAGCTGCTGGGAAGGGTCTGGGTGGGGAAGAGATCAAGCGACACAACCTCTCACCTTATAAGGTTAAATAATTTTGGGGGAGATCCATTCGTGGTACAAATCACTTGAACCCCAGAGAGAAAAAGAAAAGGTGTTTTATTTAAAAGTTGATTACCCTGAATACCTATCAGTTGCCTCAAGATCACAAGGGGGAAATGAGTCCCCTGAGCAAATTGGCTTGCTTATTTGGTAATACCACCATGCATGGTTCGCCGTGTTGTTTTGCTGAGTTCTTCTATAGTTTTTTATTTTTTTTTTTTAAACCAAAGTAACAGCCTGTGAGGGGTACAGGAAGAGGGGGACGCCAGCAGCAACCGGGAGAAGAACACGTGAATCCAGCATGTGATAACTCTGTGTGGCCAGGTGAGTCCCCAAAACTCCCGTGGGAAGTCTGTGGGACAGAAGGTGGCCAAAGGGGCAGTAGTCCACTGCCCTCCCGTGCTCCTGCAACCCCGCGGTGGCTGGAACCCCTCCTGCCCCGGGCTGCGGGCAGCCTCTGCTCCCTGCCCGCCCGGGAGGTGACGGGCTGAGGCCTGATGTGGATGCTGCTGCCTTAGTATGTACGTACAAGAGGGACTGCCTTAGTTTGTCTCCTGTGTACTGTGCTGATTTGTTGACTATCTATCTTTATGATTAAAAAAAAATAATAAAAGCAAATGTTTATCATAGCTAATTGTAGCAGACAGCACCATCTCTCTCCTTTGCAGACCACAGGTC
>NW_009646501.1:633834-697962 GCF_000708025.1 Charadrius vociferus
AGGATCTAATACTTGTGCAGGGCTTTGCCAGAGTAAGCATTACCGCCATTTATCTAGACGTAGGTGTTTTTCACCCTGTCACATTTGCAAGCTCTTGCGCCATCGCTGTCGTGGTTTTCTCCTCCCTTTGGCAGGAAAGTGCTGCCTGTCTTTGTCCCCGTTGCGGGGGCTCGGGGGCCACCTGGCTACGTACATTTGCATGTCCAGCCCCGCCACCCACAAGGTAAGAGGAAGGTGCGGCGCGCTATTTATTTCACAGAGGCAGAACACTTTTTTCTGTTTTATCTCTTTCCAGACAGTTGGCTCAGTTTAATGGACTGTCTTTCAGCCTGTGCATAATTCTTCTCCAAATTAAATTCTCTTAGAAGCCCAACATAATACAGACCGTGTTGTCAGCTCATTACTTTTATATCCTTTCTTGTTCTGTTTATGTGAGCAGAGGTTTAATTAACTATAATCTACTGTGTAGGCAAGAGGAAAAAAATACATACTACTTGAAGGTATGTATTTATACTCTATTATATTTTTTAACATTTTTTTTGGGGGGGGGGGAGTTAACCTTTTTGTCTGTGAGCAAGGCTGGTTGCTTTATGTTCCTATGCAAACCCTCGGGCAAAGCTAAGGCATCCACGCTTGTCTGTTACCCTTATCAGCCTCTTACTCTGCAGTGGACTGGACTTAAACCTAAAAGAAAAAGTGGAGCCTTTGCTGCCTGCAGCCTCAGTCTCTGCCAGCTCACGGTGCAGGCTTGCGGTTTATCCCAGCAGCCCAGGGACAGCCCATGCTGAGCCCCAGACACTGGCCATGGGCTGTCTCCATGGGGCAAACTGCTGGTGCTTCCTCCGGAGGAACGCTGGTTCGGCAGGAGGCAGCAAGAACTGGCTCTCATCCCTCTGTGCCTCCCGAAGGCAGTTAAAGTGCCCGGCTGCGTTGCTCTAGGTACTCCACCTATGATGTCTTCTCTGTCTATAAGGTTATTTGTCCTCGTCTATGACGGCAAAAAGTACAGAAATTCCAGCAAATAAAATGGGGTTTATAGAGACACTGTTTTACTTTCTCGAACTATGGGTTAAAACGCTGTAGAAGCTTTTCTGGTGACAAGTTTATAAAACAGATGCTTTCCCAGTGAACATTTATAAAACAATGTATTTCATCCACAAATTATGCTCTACCTGGAGAACCTTGAGTCCCCAAACAATCCCACATGCTTGGGCAGAAGGGAATACAGCAGAAGGTGCTAATTTTTGCCAGGGTTCGCTGTCAGATTAGAGTGGGATTAGATAGGGACCGACACTTGTTACTTGAGATAAATTTAGATCTCACCAGACAGCTTCAAATTCCCTCAGAAATTCACAGGTTCCATCCAGAAGATAACAGGAAGCAAAATTAGCATTCGTTATTATTAGTTTCAAAGATCAAATTAAGTAATTAAGCTAAATTTAGAGAAGTTGTTACTATACATCTTTTACCATTGTGTAGTGCTATTCCTGGCTCGCACGCAGAGAAAGGCTGTGATTTCGAGAGTTCAGTTGGCTTTTCCACTGTCTCGCAGGTTCGAAGGAAAGCTATTCCCCATCCCAGCTCTGCCCGAGGAGCATCAAAGAGGCGCTCCTGCTGGCAGGGGTGGCCCTCTTGCATCCACCCAGGCTCGACTGGCAGAATGAGGTTACCAGCCGTCAGGGCAGGTGCCGTCCTGGGGATCGCTCCAAAGAACTCTGCCGGAAACGCGCTGTTGTGTAGCTAGAAGCCATCTGATTTACATATAAATCTATGCCATATATTTGAGGATCTTTGTTGTATTGGTTAAATCCCAATCAGGTTATGTCGCTAGGATCAGAGTGACTTTACAAATAATTTATCACGGTTGCCAATGTGAAAGCATCTGAGATATTAAAAGTATCTGCTCAAAATAATTTTAACGTTCAGTCTCAGCCCATCTGACAGTTTTCTTGCCTTATCCCTAAGTAACAACAAAATAGTGGCGTCTGTGTCCAGGGCAAATCATCCTTCTCCCACATCCATTACACTTAGCAAAGCTCTTGCCTGATGAGGCCCCTTAGGTGCCTGATTTCTTTCTACTCATCTCACCGTAATTGCCAGAAAACTTCAGCTTGTCAGTACCGATGTGTGTGCATAAACACAGCTCTTCCAGAGCAAACAGAAGGCATCTACCACTACTGTGGCCCCAGTTACAGAGATTGTTTGGCCCACAATGTACTTCATTATGGTTTTCCAAACAGGCAAAACCAGTTAGATGTGACCTGGTAGGATGTGATTCACCAACAATTGGTGCGTGTCTTTCAGGTGGTGAGACGGTCTGTTGCCCACAAGCATCATGTTGGAGATGATTTCCCAGGAATTCCAAGAGATGCCTGTTGCCAGAATCGTGGCCAAGAAAGCATGCGTTCAAAAGACCTTTGGATAAGGTACGGTCTCTTGACGTTTTTTCCTTGAAAGCGAGCCAGGCTCCAGCCACAGACATGGGGAGTTGCAGGTGTTGCTTTGCACTCTCATCATTTTCCTGCAGTGGAGCAGTGTCACTGGTCACCACTAAACGGGCCAAGTGATTAACTCATCATAAGCCATTTCTAACAAAGTGTCCTTTCCTCCCACCCATCAACGGCTCACAAGGTGTCACTTCTTTCCTGGCTGTTCAGCTTTATGCAGACTCTTCCCTTGCACGTTATTGTCGTCTTGCGGGTTGAGTGTGAGTCCTTAACATTTAGACTTCAAAAGCTGGGGGTCGGTCACATTGGTGGATGGGGTTCCCTGTTCCCTGCCATGGGAGGGTGACTCTTGCAGCAGATACTGCCTCTGCACATGTTCTCCCATGGGGACTGCCACTTGGCTTTCCGTTCATGCTTTCCAGTTTGAAATGTTCACCCTCCAAATGGCTGCAGGAGTATGTTGGTTCTCATATTTAGAGAATGCTGCTGCACGCACCAGTGAACAAAACTCTCTTTCATGCCAATGAGCACCAGTGAGCTTGAAGCCAAGTTTTTTCAATATGAGAGACTATTCATGCAGCTACTTTCTGGCATTCTTTTTGCTCTAATTACAGCAATTTCCCCCCCCCCCCTTTTCTTCATTAATGAACGAAGACACTCAAGCCTCAATTCACAAAGGCATTTAGGCATCCGACTCCTGCCGAAATCCCTGGTGAATCTGAGCATTAGACACTCCTCAATTCCTCTCTCGCTCATGAAGTAACACTGGGGACTTGCGTGGTATTGCTCCTGATTTATAGTGAGCTTGGGTGAGTGAAGAATCAGAGTCTCTGTGTTTGTGAGGGAGAGGAAGGATATTTCAGTGCCTGAAATCCTAACAGGGAGGTGGGTGAGACAAGCGCTAATTCCCAGCTCTGCTTCTGACATTGCCAATGACCTTGAATAAAGCACATCCCTCCTTCTGTGTTTCTGGCCACCTAAAGTGTCTCTGCCTCACAGGTTTGGAAGGCTCCGTGCTTTCGTGTTCATAGATAGTATAGTCTGGGCTTTCCCAAGGGGACTGGATATTTATGTCCCTTTTGGGACTCTCACTTCCTTAGTCTCTTTGAAAACGCCAATTTTAGAGATTACTGCAAGGAAATAGCAACAGGATCCGGAGCAGGAAGGAAAAGTCTGTCACTCAACTTGGTGTTCCCATTTTTAAAAGATTAAAGAAAAAAAAAAAAATCACAGAAAAAGTTAATTGCCTTATGTTTATACTGGAGGATCTCAAGTTTCCCCTCAAGAGTGGCTGCTCGTCTGCCCGCATCTGTTCATAGCCAGGGCTGTGGTCCCCCAGCGCTGAGTGACGACACTGGATGCGCAATGCATCAGCATCTGTAGGCAGAACCTGTTGACTGTTTGCTGCTATGTGTTTCTCCTTGTTGTGTCTCAGTCAGCCCTTCAAGGGCAATATGATTCACCAGTAGAAGATTGCGCTTTAGCTGAAAGTGCTGAGGAGTTGAGCTGATCCTCCTCCATACGTCACTGCTGTCCCCCCACTGACGGGAGGACTTCAGATACGCTCTGGCGTATGGACCAGCTAATGTTTATTGTTCCTATTGTGCCCTCAGTTGTGCTCCTTGGTTGTATAACACTACATATTCATTATGTCACAGAGGGAGGTTTTTTAAAAAGTTTTTGTTTCCCTCTTTTCATGATGTTGCCTTGCAGTTATCAGAAATACTGTCTGGCCTCACTTTGCTGGAGAACGTGACTTCAAAATAGAGAGGAAGCACTGCTAACCGCCAGCTCGGGGCGTGCTACTCTCACTGAGTCCAGGAGTCCATCAAAAAACCTGTAAGAAAGCAAACTTCTAATAATTATCTCTGATGTGCATCCTCTGTGTCCTTTAGCTGCCGAAGTTTTACTTTCTTGTCTTTGTGATGTCATAATCTGCTTGTTCTCCAGCCTCCCCATCCTCCAAACAGTTACGATACCAGACACAGAAAGAAGGGGGTAGCCTAAAAGTCACAGATGACCAAAGTGCAAGTTTGGGGTGCAATCAAACCCAAATCCTTACAAAAGCCTAACACAACTGTGACTCATGCCGTCCCAGCACAGGCAGGGAGGAGGTGCTGGTCCTGGCGATGCTCAGCTGGCCGCAGCACTTGGCTCAGGTCTGCAGGAGCGTGGGGCTGTCACAGACCCGCAGGAGGTGCTCGCAGTCTTGTGAGAACAAACCATAAATTTCAGCCCAATGAGGTTTTTGAGCAGCCACACAAGACAAGGAATGAATTACTGAACCCGTTCATGCTTAGTGAGTTATTAAGTGTAAGGCCAAAGACTGCAAGTGCTCTCCACGCAGCAATGTCTGAGTTAATAAACCATCACTCAGACACCGCAAAATCTGACTGCAGTGCTGAATTGTTATTATGAAATGTCTGGGGTTTTTTTTTAATAGTTGTATTTGTTCGTTAAGGGAATGTGTTCAGAAGTTCTGTGCAGTATACTCTACCATGTCACATTTGTCTCTTCTGGTACCCACCAGTCAGGTCTGCTCCTCTCATTTCTGCTGTCTGGTTTTACAGTTGGGGATGGTGTTCCTTTGAAGAGACCGTGCCATGGTGCAATTTAGGGGTTTGTTGCCTCCTCTGCACAGAGCATCACGAAGGCCATCGCCGAGCATGGCAACCAAACAGCAAAGAGGAGGTTGCAAACAAGGCTGAAGGTAAGGAAACGACTCCGGGCCACTGTTTGAAAACAGGCTCAGTTAGACCTCTCATTGCCTCTGCTTTCCCCTCCCTTATTCTTTTAGGGTCGTGTTTTTTGTGACTCAGAGGCACATTTGCAAGAAGACCCACAGATCCATACAGCTATACAGGTGGCCATACAGCTCAGGCTGTGAAAATACTTGTGAAGGTTTACAAACAAATCTAATGCTCTCTCTGAGCCTATAGCAACAGAAGGCCTGAGCTCCAAAAACCCCCCGGGATTGCAGCACCGCTACTTCTAGGGGTGTGATTTTCTTGGGAATGGCTGCACGAACTCAACCACAGAAAACTGTTGCTTCCTAAAAATATTTGAAATGAGCCGTAAAACTAAATACACCTCATCTGAATGTCCTGAAAGCTTATTGCGGACACACTACATACAATAGATTAAATCTTGCTTTTCTAAGAACTGCTCCTCTCTTGGTTCGTCTCTTCCCTGTGCAGTTTCCATGCTGCCGTCTCTACCTGCCTTGCTTGCTAAGACTAAAGGGTTACAATCTGTTATCGTAAGAGAAGGAGCCCATATCAACATCCTTGCAGAGACATTTCATCAGATGCACTGAGCAAAGGAAAGGCTAGAACATTTGCCCTCCATGTAAGGTCATTCTTGTAAGGTCTCCTATCATCTCAGAGGTCCACGGGGCTCTCCAGTCCCATAAACCTAGTTTTCACAGCTGAAATAGGTAAGTTTTTTAGACTTGGGAATAGCTGATATGTATGAGGAAGACAAAGCATGAGGACAGCTTTTCTGAGGTTCTTTGTTGCTGGCTGAGGCCAAACCACGACAGAAGGGCACCTCAGAAAAGAAGTCTTTGCTGAGATCGCACCTTCCGTGTTACAGTAACACTGCAGAGCTTCGTGGTCCTTCAGCCACGTCCAAAGGTGAAAAATCCCATCTCCTTAACAGTGAAGATGGCCATACTCATACATCAGCCTGTAATGTAGCTTTACAGGACAAACATTTTTTTGGTTTTTAAATGATAGATCCACATTTGTGCAAACTTCAACATATCTGAGCTCTAGCATCAGAAATAAATGGTCAATGCCTTCAGATGTTTTCCAGAATTTGTTATATGGGGGCTTGTTTTGTTTTGTTTTGTAAACATAATGGCCTTCCGATGCTTTTGTTGAGCTGATACATGTCTGTACATATTTCTGTCACGTACTATTCCTAGCCTAAGACACCAGCTTTTTGCCTGATGCATGTATGCACTTTCCAACAAACCTTAGAATAATACAATATTATTTCATATTTCAGAACAGGGTGTTTTAACTACATTTTGAACCTGCAGCTTGCATGACTGTAATGCCCTGGTAAGATTTTCAGTGACACAGGGAATTACAGGATTTATTTTTTTTTCCCCCAATAATTTTAACACAACCCCATTCATTGCTGTTAGAGGAGCTTTGAAGTTTTCATGCTTATGCAAAAATCCAGTGTTTGCAGTTAGAGTTAAATTCAATATTCTTTGCCCCAGCCTGACAGCAGCTATGCCATACAGTAGCTTTATGGCATATGTTAACTATTTCAGAAAGGAGAAGTGACACTTCACAGTTGTGGGCTCTCTCTATTGTACATCAAGTAAAAACCCCACACTTACCAGAGATGCCCAAGGACCAACTCAGACTGGGCCCATGTGCTTCCTACCTCCACTGGTATCACAGGAACTCTAGGACACCTAACATCTCATGAAGTCAAAGCCAAAAAAAAGGGTAACATTGGGTTATTATTCTGTATTTTCGATTGATCATAATAAGCAAAAATATTTGACATGTTTTTCGTTGCAATCAGTTTCTTGAATCTGAAAATATTCTTGGCTCAGTGTAACATTTCCTAAAATGGCTAAGTATTGTTTTCAGTGGGGGTTAGTGAGTTAAATACCTTTGGGGATTTGGAATCAAAATCTCAGATGAGAGGACATATGCAATGGAGCCACACGCCTTTGATAGGAATAGCACTGGAATACTGGTAGTGAATAAACAAAAACAGAGCAGAAGTTCTTCAGGCAGAGTACGAATCTTGCTACACCCTGCAAAATGCTGTGGATTCATCGTTATTATGATTATACAAAAATAACAAAAGAAAGAAATGAATAATCATAGGACCACAGGAGCATAAGGTCATAGGATAGTTAAGGTGAGAAGGGACTTCAGGAGGTCTCTATTCTGACCTCCTACCCAAAGTAAGGCTGGCTATGAGGCCAGAACAGATAGTCTGGGGTTTTGTCCCGTTGGGTCTTGAAGAGTCCCACAGACAGAGACTGCTGCCCAACGGGGAGAGATGTTTTCCTTATGCCCTGTGTGAACTACTGTTTCAATTTACACACTTTGTGTCTCTTGTCCTCCCATCCTTTGCTGCTGTGAAGAGCACAGCTCATCTTCTGGATGATCTCCTCCTAAGTATGGAGGGGCTGCTGCTATCCCCTGAAGCCTTCTCCACTCCCAGTTGGACAAACCCTGGGCCCTCCCATGTATATGGGATCTCACGAACGTATGTTTGGGGGAAGGGTGAGTGCGTCTTGGTGCCCACAAAACCTTACAAAAAGCAGAGTCAAAAACAGTTACTACAGTCTCACATTCTAAGTCAAAGCAATTAAAAAATGAAATTAGCACAAAATAACCACAGATGAAATATGGTAATTAATGTCAATTACCCTGGTTGCTATAGAAACATGACTGAAACAAGCAGAAGTTGCAGACAAGTTCAAGGTGAACCACGAATGTAAGTGGCTGGCATGGTCTTTTTTCTCTAGCTGATTAGGACTTTAGCTCTTCTGGCTGACAACCAGTTATCGATAGAACTTAATCCATTTAATAATCCCATAATCACTTTAATCCAGTTGGCTCAAAGTATTTTGCAACTGGTTGTGCTAACTGATTAACAGCCGTCTTTTAAGACATAAATAAAAGCTATCTGTGCGCTGCATATGCAGCAGCGTTTAGCAAAGAACTGGTTTCTTCAAGGCAGGATTGAACGTATAGCAAAATCTTTGTAATTTCTAAATGCATAACCCTAGGACACAAAGGGCTTTCACGTGTCTTTAATTTCACTAACAGGCATCAATATGTCTTTAGCTTTTGCAAAATATAATTGGGAGCATGCAAGGGAAACTTGTCAAAGGACACCCCCCTACCAGGTACCTCCAGATGCAAATGTGCAGTGAGGGCACTGGTGTGAGCCAACAGTGAGCCCTGGTGACTCAAGTGCCTTGGAGGTCAAGGACACGCAAAACAATAACTTTGCTCCTGATCTGAATCCTATTTTACTAAGAGATACTGCAATGCTGGACTGATAATTGTATGGCAAATGTTTTAAGTGTTTTCTTCTGGTTTGGAACAACACTCAGCTATTTGCAAGATCTGTTGTCAACTATAAATTCCTTCCTGCCCACCCCCAAGCACTATTTCGGGAAATTTCATTTAAACACAATTTATGGCTCAGATGATAAACATAGATGTTTTTAAATCCTTCTATTTTTGTACGTCATCTCACCATGCGTTAGCAGAACCAAAAGAAGGGGCAACACATAATGGGACATCTCAGGTTTATTGAGACATCATTTCCCAATGGAAAAGAGTTTAGTGAAAATATGCTGACAAGGTCTGTAATGACATACTTTGTCAAACGCTTTGAAATCTACTCGTGGAAAAAGAGCATTTTATACAAGATTAGTGTTAATTATTATAATGATTATTTGGTTGCTCAGCTCCTGGACATTTTTGTGGTCCTCTTAACTCAGGATTTATTGTGTTGTGATTTATGAGCCTCGGGATCCATTATAAATACTGTCTAGCCAGTGATTCTTCTCCGTCTGTACAACACTCAGGAGCTCAGAAGTAGCACTCCTAAGAGTTTTGATTAACTGCCCTTTGGCAGTTTGTGAGGCTGAACTTGTTAAAAGTTTTAAAGAAAAGGATTTCAAATAGATTTTCCGGATTTGGGGTCTACCTCATCTTTTGAACTTGCCTAAGACAACTGGCATGAAGGGCAGAACAGGAAAATAGCTGGTCAGATCGGATTTGCAAGCTGAGGTCTCCTCAGCCGTCACCTCTAGTTTCTGGGAAGAGTAATCAGCTTGGGGCACATTTCCTCGCTTATTTGAGGTGTTTTCACAGACCACAGAAATCTTTTAGCCATCCCATACCAAGGGGAGCTTTTGCCTGCTGACAATTCTCTCAGTTGACAGTCACAAGGAAATTAAATACCGGCTGAGGTCATAGTGCCCCACAGGAACAAATTCGGGGACTATCTCTGCTTATTGGACTCAACCCCTTGAGTTACACAGGCTCTCTCAGGCTGGAACAAATAGAAAATAATAAAGACAACACAGATCAATGACTGACTCGGGTTTACAGCTGTAGGGAGTCTTTGTATTTCATTAAGTTTCCAGCTGAAGTTTTGGCTGAGTCAAACTTCAGATGTGAATGACTCAAGATAGAGTTTCACCTCTGGATGGAAACTGGTATGTGGAAGTTGGACCCAAGCCCCTGGTGATCCTGGGCCCGCTCTTCAAGTGAGGTAGAGTTCATCTGTACTTTCAAAAGAAGGTCTTCATAAGCTGTGGGCTTTGGCATGAGCTGGTCTAGAGGCAGGATAAGAGAGTGTTCATAGGCAGAAGAAAAAATTAGTACAGAAGAAAATTTATTTCAGGTCAAATTGAAGTAGGATATGGTTTGAGATTTTTGGGATTTTTTTTGGTAGGGACGGGGAGAGAAAGAGTTAATGGAACTAAGCTTTTTTTTTTTGGTGGAAAACCAGAAAACAGACGCTGAATTGCAAGTGTTTTGGATTAACTAAGAGCACTTCATCAAACTTAAAAATTGTACTGTGTTTTTCATTGCTTCATTACTTAAGCCTTTTTTAAACTTTGTAAAATCTATGCCAGTTTTATTTTTAGAAGTCCAAGAAAAAATAAGCATTTAAAAAAAAACCAAACCCAACATTTTAAAATATTCTTCTACTTCTACAGCAAAAACTTTTGCCAAATTAAAATCCCCACAGAAATAGCTTCCTCCTGGAGCTCTGTTTTTTCTACAAAATTTCTACTTTGATAAAATAACCCGATTATTGAAAAAAGCCTTTGCAAAAACAGGAGTTTAAGTCAAACTTAACTTTGTGCTGTCGCTTTTTTGCATCCATTGCTATTCATGGCAAGTCACAATAAAGGAGCTACAAGTTTATTTTTTCCATGTAATACAGAATTGAATCGGAGTAAATGTCCTTCGCCACTGATGAAGCACTTTTCCATATCTCACTTCCCGTGGTTAAGACTTGTCTATAGTTTGTGTTAGTTCCCGCAAATCAAAAGTGACGGATTTTCCTCTTTTCTACTTGTAATGAACATTTTTTGTTTCTCCTTCGGGGGAATTATGTGGTAGAATTAATGGGGCTGTAAGTCCATAAAGTAGAGTACATTTTTGAAGTGGGTTACTTGCACCTTGCTTAGTATCCCATATTATTTTATAGATGCAATGAAGAGAGAAAAAACTCCCAGCCAATGCCTAGAATACTTTCAGGCTAGTGTTGAGACTTGTTTGAGACGATGTTTTATTTAAAGTATTTGCAAAATAATGAAAAATAAAGAGAAATAATGTTACATACTACTTAATACAGAAATGGAAAGAAAAGGACTTGCTTTCAGTGGGGTTTGTATGAAGAGTGGAGGGAAAGGTTGGCCAGAGAAGGCAAGGATGAATTCCTGTGTGGAGATAGGAATGGCTAAGAAGGAAATTAACTTAAGGAACCACCAGAGCATTGCTTATAAGAAGTAATAAGGGGTGAGGAACGTGAAGCAATTTGGCAACAGTCTATTCTAGATAAGCAACAAAGGTTTTGAAGAAAATATTTTTCCTCCTGTGAAGGAGGAAAAAGTTCCCATGTGGGTTGGGTCGTGAGGACAGTGATTGCCACAGTGGCCACAGCTGAGACTGCAGAAGAGGACAGGCTGCTAGGTGGCTGTGTAACTCAAACACTGTGCAACACAGCTCAAACACTGTGCAGCGCAGCTCAAACACGGTGCAAGCCGCTAGGTTTCCAGGCACTGCTTGGGAATCCGTGGTGGAGCCAAAGACTATGCTCGCAGGTCTATGCCAGCATCCAGAAGCAACAATAACTTAATTTTCTTTCTCTGTGCGCTCCTATGTCTGATTAAAACACCTGACAAGGAGCATTAAGGTCTTAATTCCTTCATACAGGAGGTGAAGTTTGGAAAAGCATCTGGCCACTGTAACGCCCCCAAAACAGGTCCTGATTCAGATATGGGCAAAGCATACTCACTGCAGGTGTCGCTACTGCTAATAGAAGCAAATCTTTAGACATGGCTTTGTCTTGATCTGGGTAAGCACTGGGCAATTCCAGCTGAGTACATATTTCTTGGGTCTGCAGAAGTAGGCTTGATATCCTAAGTGAGTTTTAGGACTTCCAGGTATTTGGCTACCCTAGGAAATAATGAAAGGAGGTGGAGGAGCACAAAAGAAGTCCTTGTTTTGAATGTGAATTCATTTGGGGTGAATGTTCTGGTCAGTTCTTATCTGATCTTTCCCAGTTTCCATAATTCCTGAGGACAACCTGGGATAGAACGAGTGGGATATGAATGCTTAGAGTCCTGAAGACCTGCCGTGTCACCTCACTGCTGCTGCTACCTGTACTGCCCAGATGATACAAGCCTGTGCTGCCCTCTCACTGTGGGACTGATGCATGAATACTCGTCACTGCTTTAACAGGACTTTCTGATACGTCATTATCAATTTGGCTGATTTTCCCCTCTGCAGCTGATAGTAGATTTTATACAAAGATTACAGAGTGAGTTTTCCAAGTCAGGAGGATGAGATTGTTCTGTAGTTGGGTCACTTTTCTTTGATCCTTATTAATTCCTCTGCCCAGAAACAGTGACGTGCTAGCGAAGAAAGACAGCAAACGTCTCACGGGCATAACTTTCAGGCAAGTTTGTCTTCTGCTTGCTAGCACTTACTTATGCCCACAAACAACGTTTATATGAGGAAAGCACAAGGCAGCAACTCTTTGCCCATGCAATTACTGTGATTGTCTACACAAATCAAGTGGTTTTGTATGCAAATGGCCAGTAAGCATCTAGTGGATGCAATGGCTTGAATATCAATTTGCAATGAATAGTCGCATATGCAAACCCATGTAAAAATGTGTATGTGTATTAATATCTGACAAATCATCACCCTCCCTTTCAAACAGTTTTTTTGGCTTATGTCAGTTGAAAACTCTTTGGTGTGCCATATGTAACCCCTTGCAAGTGAATAGTGGCTCCTCCGAAAGCAATGATTATTGTTAACTCCCAGTCACTATAACGCTTCCAGATACGCAAGGAAGCTTATTCCCAATAACTAGTAATTAGCAGTAACTATTTTATGGAGCAGAAAAGAGTTGATTACAGTTGTTTTATCAGCTGGTATAATAATAGAAAAAAAGCTTGTTGCAGAGAGGGGAGAAAAAGGGATGATTTCAGAAAGTTGGCTCTCACTTCCCAGCCGTCCATCACCGAAACAACAGCTTCAAGGATCAGAAATTATTGATTTTAAGGGGATTAACTCCCAGCTACAGCTAGTTCAGTTTCAGGGCATCATTTGTAAGCCGAGCTGTAGCCATAAACCAGCTGGCACTGGGGGCCTGATCCAAAACTCCCTCAAATGATTTAGACAGCAATTTCAGGGACACCTTTGGGTTAATAAGTCCCCAGCTTGAGAGGAGTCTCAGTTCTCAGAGCATCTGGCACCAGGGAAAAGCCCATTTACAGACAATTTCTTCAAGACAGAAGAAAAGTGGTTTCCGAAATGAGGAACAGGTTTCTTCCATGAAAGCGAGCTGAGAGGTTTGCACCTGGCACACATCAATTCCTGCACAGCCTCTAGTGCCTTTTGCGCTAGCTGAGAAAGTACAAACAGGTAACCATAGTCTCTGCTGACACCAGACTCTCCTTTCTAATGCTCACCGACTTAATTAATTTTTGCTCAATTTGATTTGACATTCAGATCTGTGATACGTTTGTCCTCCTAATGGGCACTTCTCCCTATTCCTGGCTTCCTCTGAAAGGTTTAACAAATGACAGGGACTTTTTGGGGTGGGTAATGAGCCTTTAATTTTGTACTTATTTATTCATTAAGCTTCAGTAGTATCTGGAAAACAACAAATTGAAAGACTGCCTGTGTGTTTACTCTCTGTTCTTCAAAAAAACCCACCCAAACCTTTTACAGCCACAAGTCTATTATTGCCTTTCTACAAGTTAGAGGTAAGATATCTCAAGGATTGCATATGTTACTCTGCAACTGAGGCATATATCATCAGAATGAGTCACATTGCTCTGAAAACCTCTGTGGCCTACTCGGTCCTTGGGCTTTCTATGGGGACTTCAAACAATTATGCCGGACGGCGCTAGTTCTAAAAGTCCTTGTGCAGACCTGAAATAAAACTCGTTTCCCATTTTCAATTGGTCCCTGCACGTTTCTGTTACCAGGATCCCGGGCTACATGTGGAGGTTGGAGAAGGGACTCAGTTTCCCACTTGAATCCTACAGAGCTTCCCACAGTATCGGTGCAGAAATGGATATGGTTATTGACATCAAGGGAGACTGTGAGATGGAAGAGACAGAATGATTTAGCAATGGAGGTAGAGAAGAGAGAAAAAAGGAAGAAGATGGCAAATGAGAGACGTGTAAGACAATGAAAGGCACAGGAGAGAAAAGAAGGGAAGGGTGGGGTAGAAAGGAATAAGAAAGTAGGGAGCAGAGCCAGCCCTCCAAAGCTTTGGTGACCATTGAGACAGTACGTTAGACAGGATGAACCACTGCTAAGATCTAATGGGACCCTTCCTATGAAATGCAGGCAGCAAAAACTATCCCACAACTGTAATTTTAGATCTGGTGATGTTAGCAAAATTTGACAGTCAGTTGGCTACCAGCCAGACACATTTAGCAAGAAAGCTGACTGGGAAATTATATTTTTTCCTCCACAGATAGTTTTTCACAAATAATACTGAACTATCCCATTTACTTGGAAAAACTTATTCTGTCCTACATATGGGGAGGCCTTAAAGGAGCTCTATTTTATTTTATTAAACTGTTCTGTCCTAGAGCACTAATGCTGCTGCCGCTACCCAGGGTACTCCTTCTGCTCCCAGCTCAGCGGGGTTCATGTTGCAAAGGGCTTGGAGCAGGGACACCAAAAGTGCAAGGGTGAACACAGGCCACCAGTGCAAGCTCCCACCCCATCTACCTGCTCCTCGTAAAGTGATAATTGCATTTGCTTGAGCTCTATCTAATACTGCTTGTGAGGACGTCTCTCCCACATGTTGCTAATAACACAAGACCAGTAAGGTCCTTGTCCAGGGTGAACTTTAACAGTGTGGGAGCCTGGTCTGGGAACACAGGGCTGGGCAGGTTTTTGCTTTCTGCCTGGATGATTTTGTTAGGCTTGAGTCTGGACATGTAATACCTGAGAATATTTGTGCACCAGCCCAGAGCTCTGCCTCTCGCTGTGGCACTTTGCTCTTGGGTACCTGCACCTGATTCAGCCGTGTGCCTCAGCCCTGCTCTTCACTGTCCCCTCCCTGGTTTTGTTTATTCAGAAGCACTTTGTAAACCCCCCTGATTTCTTAGTCTTCTCCTTTCTCTTTCCTTTCCTCCTTTCATTTTAGTCCTTTTTTATTTCCCTTATTTTCCTTTCTCTTCCTCTTACTCATGGGCTCCTCTATCTCATGAGTCCTACTTCCTCCTTGCAAGAGGTGTTTGCAAGAGGGACCCTGGGTGAGGACCCTCTCCCAGGACTTTCCTATTGCTCCAATGCACTGGATCTTCTGCAGGTCCCAGGAAGAAAGGGCTTGCTGGGGTCCCCCTTTGACACAACATTCCTGTTGCCATGAATACTGGCAGACAGTGACTTTGGAGTTCCTCCTACCTCTTTTCACTTCTTCTCTTGCTTTCTTTTTACTCTTGCTCTTCGTGTTTTTTTACAGTTGCACACGTGGTAGCCAGCAGAAGTGGGAACTGCTGGAGAGGCAGTAGGAGAGCAAAATGACTGGTGAACAAACAAATGAGTAAAGATGAAATTCTAAGGGGAGAAGGGCTGAGTCCCCTGGAGACATCTAGAGGTCCCAAACCAGCTCTTCAAGCTTTATGGTCTGATGTTCTGCGCATGGCAAAGGCAAATCGGAGGGCTTTGTTCGCCCCCAGCCTCCCCCAATGTTGTTGGTAGAAGTGTTGTCCTGCCTAGTTCTTTCAACAGTATTGTGCTTTCAGTGCTCTGTGTGCATGTGTGCAAGAGCGTGTGCACACGTGTGTGTGTGTGTGTGTGCAGGTCTGACCCAAAGGGCTGATGTGTTTTCTGCTCTGCGCCCGCGGAATCGCGCGCTTTCCTACTGTGTAGCACAGCTCTCAGGGTACTCTCAGCTAATCAGCTGATATACACTTCTGACCTTAACCCTATAATTTTACCTAGTGGGTGGCCCAGGCGTGGCTGACAGTAACGGGAAGGAACATAATGTTGTGACTGTTAATTGTTCTAGGGAATGTCACTTTTTACCTTTGGATGTGGATCTGTGGGTACATTTTGTTCCCAATCTCTGTGGTGCAGTTTGTAAGGTCCATAGTCATGATATTTTTCATTCCCTGTACAGCATTTCCAAAGCAGATTTGGGTTTTTTTTACTTGTGTTTGCCATTTTTATCCACTGGACAGTGTATGTGTCCTTTTTGCTATATGCTTGGACATTAACCACAGACCTCTCAAGACTTGGAAAAGACTCTGAAAAATAGTGTTTCAAGAAGCTGGAGGTTTTGTCTCTGAAATTTCAGAACCCCGTATTGAGCAGCACGTGTGTGTTGATGAGCTTTTCCAGTACCAGCACCTGCAGCCGTCGCAGCCCCAGGAACATCAGCAAAAGGCCAACTCAGCTGCCGGTGGGGCACGGTGATCCCTGGCCCTGGGTATAATTTAGCACTGTCTTTACCACCTTTGTAACACCTTATCCTTGTGCCTCACTGCCCTCTTGCTGCCTCTGCTCAGTCCCACAGTTTGAATCCAGCTGGGGACGTCACTGCCTGATTTACCATTTGTTCGTCAACAACAGATTTCTTTTTAGTTCAAAAGCCTGATTGTTTACCGCAGCATTTCACAATTTCCCTCATAATTGGGTTGCCTAGAAATTAGGCTGTGCATGCACAGCAGGAAGCCAAATGCATCTGCCCTGCTGTGAATACAAGAGCCCATCCGCACAGCAGATAAGAGCCCCGACACGCACTCCCATGGGAAATAAATCCAGAAGATTTTTCAAGGAGGGTACACAGGGAGAGGGCTAAGGGCAAAGCCACCTGAAAAAGGAGAGGGTCTGTGGGTCCTTGTGGCCAAGCAGACCTGGCAGGTGAAGGACAGTCAGTTCAGGGCTGTGTCTGGACATGGCAGCTTCCCCATGGTCCCTGTCACAGAGCAGCCCCCAGCCCGGCGTGCGAGCAGTTCTCTACTCGGGAGTTGATCTCAATGCAAAACCCACGATGGCAGCTCTCCAGGAAATATTGCCTTTTAGCCAATGCCCTCAGGCCAGGCCCTCTAGGCCTTTTACTCGTTAATAACCGGCCCCTGACCTCCGGCGATGCCCCTTTGCCGGTGGCCTTGGCCTCCCAGCGCCTCCCTCGCACCCTGACTTCATTTTGCCGTCGCCGCCTTTTGGAAGCAGGCCGTGCAACGGGCACAGGTGAAGATGGCCTCACCATGAGCCTCACCACCCCATCTGGCCCAGTCACCAGCTTCTTCCTGCAGCCTGGATCTCTGTGAAATGTCTCATGAGGCCGGCGGCAGTGGACAGGCCAGGTTATGGGGTAAAGACACCACGGAGTTTCACACGAGACAAGAAGCAGGAGTTTTCTTGCCCTGTGTTATTTCCAGATCATTTTGCACCATCAGTATCCGGATCCTTTAGCACAGCATGGGAAAACTCCTTCAAACACTGTGTTTAGCTCTTCGATGGCTTTCCCCCTGCCGCCTTCTTGCTGCTTCTGCCTGCTATTCTCACACGCACGTGGAGAGCTCCTTCAGTTAATGTCCAAGCACTCAAGTTTTCTCCATCACTCCCAAGGGACTCCTCTTGGGGAGATGATTTGCCTTCTAATCAAGCATGGCATGCGTCTGTGTTTTGGTGGCAGCTCCTCCAGCCTTGGCAGCCTCTTTCTGTGCAGAAACACCATTCCTCTGGGAGCCTTTTGGTGGAAAAAATTGCTCCATCCTTTGCGCTCAGCCCACGCAACGCAGGACACAACCTTCCAGTGCATCAGATACCTCCTCCTGCGAGTACCACAGCGCCATGCGAGCTGCCTAAGGAAGCATCAGGAAAGCACATCTGTGCTCACCCAGTGTGGCACAAAATAATAAAGGGCGAAAAAAGATGCAGTCTGAATATTATGCCTGAATTTTCTATTATTACTATATCACTGTGTCAAAATTGAAAGCAATGTAAGATTTCTCAAGAGGGGCCATCCATAATGCATTGCAGAGCTGTGTGTAGGTGTTTTATGAAATGTATTTTATTCAAACCAGTATATACAACACTAACATTATTGAAAGAAATTGAAGGCCCAGTCTTCTCTCCTTAAAATATTCATTATTCATGTTATAGTCCTTTAACAAAAACTAAAGCCAAATACATATTCAATTTATTTTTTTTCCCATTCAGACTTACCTGCTATTCATCTCTGGTGTCCAATGAAATGTCCTCTTATTATTCCTGTATTAGCTTCTGACAGTTCAATTTCTCTGAGTGCTATGTTTGAGACAACCCTTAACAAATAGCCACATAGGTAATTGCTCTGATCCAAATTTCTTGCCAAATCTTTTAGATCTGATGTAGATCACAGGCAGTAGGTTGTTGACACATTTTGATTCAGCCCTGGCAGCTGCCTCTGTGAGGCTTTTTCTTCTGATAAATATTATTAGAATAGCTTTCAACATATGCACGGTTTCACTCTCTCCTTCCAAATAAGACCTTGCGAAGGTATTGTGCCAGAAATGCTCCACAACCTTGTTTCTGTCTTCATTTTGCATTCACAGAAATTATGATGGTATCCAGTGGTTTCAAATTGCTATTTCTTTTCAGGTGACTTCTTGGAAGAGAGATCATCTCACCAGTTCATATAACTTACTAGCACCCTGAACACCTAATGACTGCTCTTCAAAATACGTTGCAAGACGATTCCATCTCCCCCCAGTTCAAGGCTATCCTTCACAGCGTGCTTTTCCTGATGAGATTTAAGGGCCTCATTTGACAAAGTTCCCTCTTGGAAATCTGTTTTTTTTGTTTTACCTGATTTTTGCCTCTGGAGCATATTTCAACCCAAACTTCTTCACTAATTATTTCTGTTAAGAGCAGCAGCTTGAGGTGCTTGGCAAGATCAGGAGTCTCCCGGGCAAAGTACAGTGTATTCAGACAGCAAAAGCTCTCGGCCTTTCACCAGGGTATGGTCTGAGGAAGACAAAGAGATTCAACAGGAGAAAAAGGAAACTTCACAGTTTTAGAGAGGGGAAATCGAGGCAGGGAGAGATTAAGGACCATGGTTCTCAAATCATATTTAGAAGTCTAAGCTGCCTAATTATTTTTTTAATGGTGTCGAAATTATTTTCAGGATCTAGGACTCCAATGGGCCAGGTTTCCCAGGAAGCTTGGAGGAGAGGTGCAGAGTGACACAGCCAGTCCTCAATTTTAACCACGGGCTCATTAGCCCTGCTGCAGACTGCCATAATTTTGCTTTGTCCCCCCCAGTGGGATTTTGTGTTCCAGAAGATTTTGCCTGTGATGAGTTACTATTGATTTTTCCAGGCTGCCATTAATCTTTCAAGCACTTTTAAAATAAAATAAAAAAATCCTCTGGATTATAAACACGTGTCTGTACCTTTGTACTACTGAAATCCGAGCTGGAGATGCCCTGTCTCCTACCCGACCCCTCTCCCTCACCTTTCCCTTTCCTAGGTGTACTTACATCTATCAAACAAATGCAACAAACCTTCTGGCAGCAAGAGCTTAATAACAGGGTCTCCAAACAGACAGAAGACACACTCCTGAACTGCGGGAGCTCCTGCCAGCCCATCCCTGGGTTTTGTATGGCAGTGGTGATCCACTGTGCTGAACTCAAAATGTCTTCAGTTCTAAATGATAAGGAGCTGGATAAGATGGAGAAAAAACACTTTTCCACTGGGAACAGTACTTACATAGATGTAGCAATTACTCTTGGTCTCTGGAGAGAGCAGCTAACGCGCACCACGGAGCGTGACTGAGGAAGACCTCTCTTTGCTTTCAGAAAGGCACTTCCTTTGCATATGCACAGTTGCAGCTAAGATTTGCTCACAAGGCTAAAGCCAGGAGTTAACTTGCCTTTCCTCCCTGTTCCAGTCGAAATGTGAGTAGCAGAAACATCTGTCTTCATTTGCAATGTAAATATTAAACTTACACATAAAGATCAGTGCTGGTGGGCAAAGCAGACTGCATGCCAGGGACTGAGAGACAAGCGTCCATTGCATTCATGTGCCAAAATAGTGGCTGTACAACAGCAGTCATTTACCCTTTGTGGTCTTCTTTCCCCAAGAATGATTTAGGGACTTCTCCAGTCCCCTCTTCATTGCCCCTAGCACTACAAAGCAGCAACGCCATGCAAAGCTGACTGGAGCTGTCCCAGCAGTTCTTTCAGTCTGGCCGTGAATCTGCTCTGGGAAGGCCCGAGACCAGATAATGGCCCTTTGGTGTGAGAAATGGAGTTTGTGATAGGAGGAAAATCTCCTACTGGTCCTTTAGCAACTTCCAAGGCTCCAGAGACCTAGACAAGACCCTACATCAGCGAGGCCTCACCATCACAGGGAGTGGGACAAGTGCTATCCCACCTTTTCCTGAAGAGAAGGAACAAACAGGCAGCAGCAGAGAAGCCAACTCCATGGCTCATTTTAGGTTTCATTGCCAGAAGTGACTCTAATTAAAGTGTTGCACTGCAGCAACTGCTAGTGGGATTGCTAAGGAGCAGCATGATATAGAAAAGTCCATTGATGTGATCACACCACCCCAACTACAAACATCTTAACTGCAAAATGCATCTTCTGATGACCCACAGTAGCTTAACAAATTAGCAAAAGCATACGCTACATGTGTTGGTTACAAAACTGTTGCAAAATTAAGGCCATCTCATCAAAAGATGTTTGGCTGCCTCTGCAAAGCTAATTCTAGGTAAAACTGGAAGATTGGGAGCATTTTTCTCTTGAAACTGGGCAACATGAAGAACAGCATGAGTGGGCCGCAGTGTGTCAGCACCCCAGCAAGTACGGGACGGAAGCCCCTGCCTGCTATGTAAGTCAAGACCAGTTGCTCTTCTACTGGATTTTCCCCACCATTTGGTGTACAAGCATCTTAAAGCACATGTAAGCGTTGCCAAGAATTGTCTCGTGCGAGGGAAATACTAGCAGCTACCTGTTTTTTCTGAACCGGTTCCATGTGAACTTCGAAGCCCAATCCACTAGCAAAGTAAACCAGCCAGACTTTGAGAAAGCAAATACGTATAACCGCACATTTGCACAATGGGAGAACACACCTGACAAGCAGTAGTTGTATTGTACAGCCCACAGCGATTTGTTGGGCTATAGGACGACAGAAGAGAGTCATGAAATTATTATGGTTCCCAGTTGCTGTCAAGTTCTAGTGTCACTTGAGCGGTGCTAGGAATTATCAAACATGTCGAGTTACATGTGTTATTATCATAGGGGAAAAAATACAGGGTTTTATAGAAAAAGAAATTATTTATGTGGATATAGTGTGTTCTATCAGTTTTTTCAACTACTAAAGAGCAGTGGGATAAACACAACTGGGTGGAGGTTTTGCTTTTTGGGTTTGTTTTTATTTTTTTTTCCCCAGAAGGCTGTGTGATTTTTGGATCTAGTAACACTTGGGAAAGTCAGTTCAGAGCTACAGCAAGGGTTCATTTGTACAAGGGCAAATGTATCTTCCAAATCTGTCTGTCTGAAAGGAAATAAAGCTTTAAAAAATAATTAAGATTTCCTACAAGTGCCTCATTCACAATAGAATTTCATAATGTAGTTACGTTAAGAGGAAATGAATGCCTCTCATTTAAGGCTATTACCACAAATGAATTAAATGAGCAGATACCTTTTGGAGACTGGTTTTAAAATCTGGATTCAGCTCAGAAACTGAGTCTTTCCAAAATGCTCCATTAGTGCAATGGCACATGAACATGATGCGTAGTACCCAGGTTCTGATGCCCAGGTCGGTATGACCCCACTGCATATTTAATGAGTATGTGCTGCACACAGCCTGCACCTCATCACCAGTGGCTTTTGGCAGGCTGCACCCAGTGCCTTTATGGCAAAATAAAACAAATGAAAAGATGTTATTTTTGAAATTCATCTCAAATAACAAACTTGGAGTAGTCCAAATAGCTCCTATCCTGACCCTACTGAAATCAGCAGAAGATGGGCACTAAGCAGATATACTGGCCTGGATGTGCACAACCAGTTCCACTGCTCCCTGGCTCTGTTTCTTCACCATTAAGCTGTTCTGAAAAGCAGGTGGGTAAATAGTGTATTGAATCAGGCTATACCTGATTATCTTGGCTAAATATGTTTACTGAATCACACAACTGGAGTAGTGTTGGCAATCTCGCTGATATGAATTACTCCATATTTAATAAGAGTGTTTAGCTTTTCCTCTGAGGATCCGGAAGCTCCATTGTTAGGAGACCCTTCTTTTTACTTAATCACAGACAAGCCAGCCTGCTTCTCAGCAAGCCAAAATCCTATCCAGGGAAAGGTAGGGATTGCTCTCAAATGTAAACCAACCCTTTTACTTATGTAGAGACAAACCCTTGGTTAGTCCAAAGGACTATTCAGGGACTGCCCACAAGAGACACTTAAACATCCTTTCAGGATGGTATTGAGTGTATGAGAGCATAGATGTACTAATTAGCACTCTTCAGCTCTGTCAACAGTCCGGACTGTAACTGGAATAACTCTTTCATCTTTTAAACTCACCTTTTATGCCTTCTGTGCAGCATAACACAGAGGACCTCCAGGTCAGGGGGAGCTCGCAGCCTTTCTGCTCTCCCATGTCATCTAGCTGCTTCCCACGTGAAGACTGTCTTTTCCCTTTAGCCTCGGGACGGAGAGAGACTCCCAGAGCTCGGCTGTAGTTGGGGGTGAACTCCTGCGCTCCTGTGAGCCTGGATTTCCCTTGGCCTCTGGCTTCACCTCGCTCCATGGTCCTGCACGCGTGCCTGGACCAGGCTGACCAAGCTGTGCTTGGCATGAGGAGACAGAGCAGTTGTGTGCCTGTGCTCAGCGCTGAGCGAGGGGGAAACGAGGAGCAGAAAACAGGTAGTGGGAGGCAAAGGAATCAAGCTCAGGACCTCACAAATCGCATCGGAGGTCTTGCCCTGCGTTTGGGTTTGTATCCCACACTGACTGCAGGTAGGACTTGGCTTATTTTCTGAGCTAATCCTCTAGTTTCTAATATGGGCTCCCCTCAAGCCTATTCTCTTTTGCAGCTGTGTGAGTACACTGTCACCTCTACTGAGTCACTGCAGAACCAGTGCTGCAGTCAGTCCCGGAGGGCTGCAACTTGGCTTCTAGAGAGAAGAGCTTATGCTCTGGAGCAACAACCTGCCCTCGCGACACCGGCCAGCACGCCCAGCCCAGCCCAGCCCAGGGGGCTGCAGGCTGCCCAGTTCATATTGCTACCACGAAGAGCAGTGACTCTGTTTTTCTCTTCAGACAAATGAATAAAGAAAAATCAGGAGCACAAATAGGAGCCTTTAGTGATGGGAATGTGTTTTTTTTTTCCAGTGGGACACTTCTCTTGGCCAGAGGAGCACATGCCATGCACATCATTAGTGCAACAGCTAACCCGTGTTCCTCAAGCTCTTGTTCCCATCTGCCCCCCAGCCCATCTCAACCTTGCGATGGCACAGCTGGGTGCCCTCTGAGCTGGAAGAAGTGGAGTGAAGATTTCCTAATTTCTCTTCTTGTGCTGCATGCTAGAGCCTGCTCCAAGTAGCATGGCATTTCTGGTGAGCGAGGCGGACAAACTTGGAACTCAATTTCTTCAGAAGAACATTTGAGTTTGTAACAGTTGCTAGGTTGTTTTGCAATAAATTCTTTCAGCTTAAAAATTAATACCAAGAATAAATACCTTCTTACGCGCTTTCCCTATGTGTTCAACCCATCAACATAAGGATTTATAACCTTCTTAACAATTAATATCCATTCTCCTTGCAGTAACTTCTTATTATAGTAGGCTTTTGTCTTCATACCTGAACATTTTTTTAATAGCATTTGCTGGGTGTACTATGATTTCTTGATAAAAGACATTAAGCCTGAATCTCGCCACTAATTCTGCAAGGTGATCACTGTATTTCAGCCACATGCTTTGATATTATCAATAAACGTGCAAAAAGGATGCTAATTCCTTAGCTGTGTCTGCTCAGCATACACAAGAAGAGCTTTCAAACAAAGGCCAAATAAATAAGTAAAATACAGGTTGATGTGGAGACCAGTTTATTAGCTCCTCAGTAAGTACTTTTGTAAATAAATGTGTCTCTTGTGTTTTCTCAATATTTGAAACAAGATGATACAGAGAAGGGCATACAGCCTTCAGCCCCATGAGGCTTGACTGCTGCATAGTCATAAAATAAATGTCTAGCTGTTGCTTTTCACTTCAAGTATCAACTGTGTGGAAAGCTACATAAGGGCCTACAATCAGTTGTTTAATCAGCTTTAAATAATAAAATAAAAAAACCTCACAGACATTCAGACAACCTACTTGTGCGTAACTGATATGCGTGATTTGTGAGAATTATGGGCAGTAATCATATTATCATTGCCATTAGATTTTTCTCTTCCACACTTTTTATAACTCAAGTGATTCATCTAGTAGATGAATATACAGACAGACAAATACTTCAAAATGTTTTTTTGGAGCTGTTTATGTTTAATTTGTCACATAATGAGTTCATCTCACCTAATTTTCCAAGAGCTGAAGTTGTTATTAGAAACACAAAGACATAAAGATCGTCATGGCCATGGAGTAGATGAGGGAAGAAGAAACTCAGCATGGGAAAAGGAGGGTAAGAAACAGCAGTGCCGAAGGAAGGGTACAGCGTGAGAGGAAATAAAAAGGAAGACTCGCATTGAAAGAGAGGGTTTAGGCATTTCGCAGATGATACTTGCAAATTGAGAAGGATCTGGCACAGATGAGGTAATGACAGGAGACAAGCGCCTCGCTGAGGAGTCCAGCTGGTCAGGGGAACACAAAGCTGCCTCAACTGTCAAGACTTGAGGGTCACATCATATGTCATTGGAAAGATCAGTTCCCCAGACTGACAACAAATCCGGCGCTCTTATTCAGGACCTTTAAAGTTGAAGCCGGTGTTGATCCCTTGCACCTCAGAGAGGAACGAAGGTCGACAACTGGAAACAAGAACTCATGACGCTTTCCTTATCTTTTGTGTGAAAAATTCCTAGACCGTTATTAATTTCTGATGATACTTGCAAGCAGTAGAACTCATTCATTTTTTAAGTTTCGCTTATTTGCAGTGAATGGATCTGTTTCTCAGCTGGGTAGCTGCATTCATTTTGCAATAATGGTGTTTGTTTGACATCTGAGAAATTAACAATGCAAATGCCTCTGTGTCTTCGTAGCACATTTAAAATAAAATATCTTCTCATACAGAATTGATGGCACGACTGTAAAAAGGGCTCCATAATAGTCGAAACATTTTTCAAAAGCCATTATAGTGTTAGGCACTTGGATGTGATGGGATTTTCTCTTGGGGCCCAGCCCTATCCACACTGTCCAAAAAAACCAAAACAAAACCCCAAAAGCCTGGGAATCACTTTGTGACTCTGTGCTCTGGTTTTCTTCTTTCTCCCACACCTACCTGCTCTCGGGACAGCCCGTGTCTCAGCTCTCCCTCTCTGCCAGCTCCATAGGCCAGGCTGCCATGGTAGAGGCACTGGTGGCTTCCCCTGTCTCCTACAGGTGAGGATGTTGGCTAGCAGATACCCCCAGAGGACCCCTGGGCACCCTAAGACTGGACGCTTTAACAAATAATCTCACAGTGTTATGCTTTATAATTCAGATTCACACACTACTGACAATAAAAGTGGTGGTGGGGGTTACCCTTACGTTTACAAATAAAAGTCTGAAAGTGTTTAATAAATACTGTAAGTGGGGAAGAAAAGAAGAACAAAAAGTACACTGCAGGCACAGTGTTTACAAAGAACCTCATTATTTTTAAACAAATCTTTTTTTTAGGGGAGGGGGAGACCGAACGTAGTCTGTTGGCACACAGAAAACAATAGTGCATGACTTTCCTGCCCGGGCTGACAGGAAGGCCCACAGTGATTCATACTGTATGGCTTTTTGTTGACCTCCTGTTTCTATAACCCATTTATGCCTGCTTATTTCTGCATTTTCTTTGGTTCATAACCATGAGGAAAGCCCTTTGTTTACAAGCCATTGATAAATTGCCATTTACAGGAGGCAATAACTTCCTTAAAAATTTGCATAATGTTTTTACTGGTCATTTAGGGCTGTTGTATATTATATTAAACATTAAATGGCAGATTTTTATTATGCATTAAGCCTCAAATAGTATTACAAATCCACCAGCCTCACTGGAATACTTTCTGTTTCCTGAAATTTAATTGTGTTGCAAGCCAAGGCAGCTCATAAGCTTCAATAAGTCTCATTACTAAATTGGGATGTTGAACTGGCTATTTCAGATTATCACTAAATGAAACGGACACATCGTATTGCCAGCAGGCCTACAAGGACTGAGGTCATGGGAAAGAGCTTCAAAGACAGACCGAGGAGCAGCCCAGCTTGAAAAGCACTTTAAAGGCTGTCTTCAGATCTTCCCTCTGCCTCACAAGCTCCGGCGTTGGGAGCAAAGCGTGTAGACACAGCGAAGGAGGGCAAAGCCTCCAGAGACAGCAGAGTTCCTCCAGGAGCTTCCCCTGGGGCAGAGGCATATAACCGACTGTAGGATGGTGCTCGGGCTAGCGCAGGAGTAGCTGCCATCCAGACGAGTAGGGGTAAAGAGGGCTTTGGGAAATCGCTCCTTCTTTTCTGGGAACGCAGGTCACCAGGGCTAGTAAATCAAGAGAGGCCACCACTGATTGCTGGTGTGACCTGAGATCTACTCAGGAGCTGTTAAGTCAATTGAAAGTCTTTCATGGACATCGGATGGCTATGAGTTAGAGCTCAAGGGCAGGTTTAGCTGAAGTTTACCTGGCAGCGTGATTTGTACTCATAGAAGTAACTGGCCTCGATAACAAGTGCTCAACTGTCATGGACCAGCTCACTGCTTAAATTCACTTGCTCAGCTGGACTTTCAAATAAAGCTGTTTTAAGAATGCACTGTACCATAGAAAGCAATTTGTTTCTTTAAGATTTAGTACCAAACGCCTAGGTTGATTTTGATTTTAGAGAAGGCAGCAACTGGTAAAGTGGGTAATTTGAAACTTAACATATTTCTCCTCCCTAAGATCCGAACACATTAAAATTAGGTGCAAAGTGCTTCTAATTTGTCAATCATTCCTCATGTAATTTTATTCCTCCAAGAAAATTGCCTGGGAGAGTGTTTCCTTTTTTCCTTCATCTCCTTTCACCGCACCGTTCATTTGACTGGAACCCGGTTCAGGCAGGCGAACAACACCCCCGCACCCACCTTCCCGTCGTCTCCCATCGTGCCAGCTGCTGCCTCCACATGACACCTCCATCTCGCCATCTGCAGAATAGCTGTATAGACAGGGTAAAGATAAAAGGGCAACTGAATGAGCCTTCCATCCAAAAGACAAACTCTGATTCACATCTACAGTCAAAATAGCCTTAGCAGAGGAAGACGGGGAAGTACCTCAACTCCTCTGAGACAAAAAAAAAAAATGGTTCTGGTGATGTTTCCCATAAAGCCTGTTAAGTGCCAGAAATGGCACGAGGCAGCCTCTGCCTGTGAAGATTCTACCTCATGCCTATAGCAAAGAAAGTTCAAATAGGTTTCTGATTTAGAGCCATCAAAAGTATACGCAGCGCAACATAAAACCGAAGCACAACACATCCATTCTTGGGGTTTGTCGAAAATGCTTACATTTACATCAATTTCACAGAGCAGTTTGGAAAGGTTCATAAAATCTGAGCCCAAGTTTCAGGGCTGCATTTCATGCAAGCTGTGCGGAGAGATACAGATAGTCAGTTATCGGCTTGCTTCAAAACGAGCTCATGTCAAACAAAACCAGAAGGCTGGATGAAGCTCAGAGTCCCGTCAAGCTACTCAGGGAAAACCTGTGCTAAGCGAGCCTGCTTTCCAGCTCCGCTCCAGCTCCAACAAACAAACGTAAGGAGTGTTTAACTGATCCACCCTCTGGAATTGCAAGAGATCAGCCTACCAGTAATGTGTAATTGTGAGAGAATGTATTTATCTACAGCTCCATCATAAATTCTGCTCAGAATTTAAATGTAGCGGTGTTATTTACAATTCAAGACCTCTAAGCCAAGCATGAACTACTTTGATGATTTGATAGCAGCTGTCTTTTCTCAAATGCAGGAGCTCTGGCTTTGCTGTAGTGGATTGATTTCTCTCTGAGAGTGGCCAATATCAGCTCAGGGTGAAAATCCCCCGGTCTGCTACTATAGTAACAGGTATGCAACGCTACCAATGGCGGGATGCAAAAAATGGGCGACGGAAGAGCAGGAGAAATTCCTTCTGCGAATTTTCTTCCTTTTATATTTCTTTATAACCCAAGCTTCGGGTACTTTGATGAGTGCTTGTAACTAGAGATGTAATGCGCTGTGCCAGAATCACCCCTAAAATTCAGCATTGGGTTTGGCTTCTTGACCTCTCGGCAGTGGGGGAGGGTCATTGGCTGATTACACTCCACATGAAGCAGCATTTCTTGTCATAAATTTAGCTGCCATTAATTCCCCTGAGTGACCCCGTGTTTCTTGTGTTACGAGCTAGATAGGCAAAAAAGACTCTAATCAGTTAGTGCCACACTCTTCAGGCTTAACCCCTGCCCCAGGGAGGTCCTGCCTGCTCCCTGCCTGTGGCGGGTGGATGATGAGCACAGAGATGTACTAAGAAGCTTGCTACGTGGCACCATAAATACTCTTTACTCATTAAATGTCATGGTTTTGTAAGAATAAAAGTAGAAGAAATGTAGTGAGGTTGGATCACTAGGATCCCAAACCAATTTTCCTAATTCTCTTCCTTTTTAGGGGCTGGTTGCCAGCACTTATCAAGCAAATTCAGCCTTTTAGGATGGTAAAGGATGCCACAAAAGGGCAAAGTTAATTATATCCCCTTTCCCTCTTATGCTCTCTACCATTGATTTGGGGAAAGACAGGTCACTTGAGGGAATTCCTCCCAGTTGCTGCCCGTCCATAGCCTGTTGGCATAATCAAGCCTTAACTACAGCACACACCACAAAGACAAGAGAGCCGCAGAGGAACGACCCACACTCCATCATGCCTCGTGCATCATCAGCAGAAACCATTTCTGCCGCAGGAAGAACAGCATAGCTTGGTTTTCAGACACTGGATTTACCCTGCAGCTCTGGCAGAGGAGGGAAAAGAGAGAGAGGGGGGAGGAAAAAAAAATCAAGTTTTGATTTTTAAAATGAGCAAATTGATGTGGAAGTCACAGATGGTGAATAAATACGGGGCACAGAATTGTAATTTGGCAGCCAGTTCTCCTGACCAATTTAAGAGGGATATGTTGTTATCTAGTTTGGTTCAGGGAAAATATATTCTGGGCAGCAGTTAGCCATTTAAGAGGCCTCATTGTTTCATAAAATATATTTGGGTTTGATACAAACACAATTAATTCAGCTTTCTAATATTGTGTTTGAACCAAACCCAAAATATGTGCTGTGAACATTTATTCTTTTATGTCATTTATTGGTTCCAGGTTCTTTTCTGAAGGCTTAGATTTAAAATGGGATTTGCAACAAAGAAAGAACATTTGGGGTGACTTCAGCTGGTGCAGCAAACTCCATTCTTATGCACTGTTTTGAGATGTGCCTCCAAATTATCTGACAAATGATATGTTCCAAATTAAGTCCCTCATTACCCATGCTTTTCTATTGCTAAGTGCTGCACAGCATTCTTCATTATTATACCACTGCATTTTGGGGACTTATTAGGCTTTGCTTGTTGGGTCTAGCAATTGAAGCAAAGGATTTGAATCAGGCATAGCACAGCCAGCGGTTCTGCCAGCCAAATCGCCCCGCAACTGCGTTTAAACTCTCACGCTTTGGTTTCCCAAGCGACAGCCTTTGAGGAGATAATGATCTTGCAAAACACCGTCAAGATCTCCAGCCCTCCGATCCAGAGGCTTCTTTTCCTCCCAGCTGTCCGCAGGGATCTCCTTGGGTTTCTTTAGGTCATTGGTGCTTTGGATGCTGAAAGCAAAGGATATGGCAAAGGAGTTGAAATGCAAACCAGTTTTTCCAGGTGAAGGAGTAGCTTCTTGTCCCCCATCTCATCCTGCCGAGTGCTGCAGTGGCATAAGGAGCTATTTGGCAGGACAGGCTGAGCAGTGGGTCTTCCTTTGCTCCTGGGTGAGTGCCCTCCCTGTCGGCAAGTGCTGAGCAGCCCATCACCACTTACTACTAAGTGCGGCTTCTGTGCCACCCAGAAGGCACCAGCCACCACAAATAAGCGCCGGTCCTCGCCCTGCAGCTCAGCCCTGCCTTTGCTTCCCAGAAGTGGCTTCTGTGACATTCCATTTTCCAACACACAGCACACAAAACTTCCCGTGGTTCTGAGGCAGGCCAGGTTCAGCATCCAACTTCTCCGAGTTCAACTGCCAATTACTGACACTCCAGATGACAGAGGGGGGAAAAAAATCGAATCTCCACTTAGACATCAGTCCCCTCCTCTACATCTGTGTACCTTTTGGGAGAGAAAGGAATTGGGCACAAATATTTCAAGACTATGCTTGGGCTTTCCATTCATGTTAGGGACCCCACGGTGTAAAGCTCTGCTGCATATCCCTCTCTGCAACCAGAGTGAACAGAGGTTTTTTTAAGCAAATGAACAAAGCCTACCCTGCCGTACATTATCCCTCATCTAGTGGTAAATCAGGACTCCTCATATCATTGCTGGCTTGCAAAACACATCCCTCCATCCCAGACATCAATGTTAATTAGTGAGATTTCTGCTTCAAATTAGTGACGCCAAAGTACTTTGAGATCCACACATGAAAACAGCCACAGAGGCCAAAGTGTTACTTACTGTTCTCTTTGGTCACAGTGTTTGAAATAGATATTCTTTAATAGCTGTGTTTTCTCCTAACAGGTAGTTTGTAAATGTGCCCTGGTGCCCAGCCTCCTTCAGAAACACAAGGCAGCAGGAGCAGAGCTCTTTGAAGCTCCTCCACAATTACAGTCCTGTGCTGGAGAGGGGGAGTGGGGTGTTAACAACTTTCAAAATATACATACGAACCAGAGAGATTAGGACTTTCAGAAAAGCCTTCAATGAGAATCTTTGCCAAGTCTAAGATACATATCTAGTTTATTCGCTATCTCCAGAGATGAAAGCAACTTCTGATGGTATCTTCTCTACTCACCACATTATCATACCAATGATAAAAAGGCCAGTCAAGCTTTCTGGCTTTGGAACTCATGATGCAGTTATTAATACTTGTCTGTTTTCGCCTCCCTTAGATGGACGTCTGTATGAAGGAGAGCTCGAGGAGGGCAGGCAGCCGAGGAGGAGAGGAGAACAGAGCAGGGGTACCAGTGCTGCCGGTTGCACCACGCTCTGCACTAAGCCAACCGCGGTGAGAACAGGCGGGTGCTGCTCCTCAATTCCCTGGTGTAGGCGACAAGGGGAATGCGCTGTGCTCGGTCCCAGCTGTATCTCTCACAGGACACTCTATTACCATGGCTACAGAGATGGAGCCAGGAGATAGAGAAGAACAGAGCACTCCATGTCATCGAGTGCTTGGCCTTGAAATGCCAAAACACCAAACACCCTCCGAGGTCGCATCGACCCACGCAGGTGAGACATGTTTATACCTCTCCTCACTGACAGGTTTTCCGAAGCTTGTTGCATTCACAAAATACCTCAGGAAGTCGTGTCAGGGAACTGCTACTGTGTCAGGTGGTGTTAATCATCTCTGCGTGATCTGGAAAGGTAGGAGATGCTGCACACAATGGAAAGGAGACGGTGAGATGTATATCGTGCTGCTTTGGTAATGCAAGGTGTGAAAAGCGCCTTCTGCAATAAAGAAAGAATAGTAGTTAGCATTAATTGCAGGTTTAGAACTAGGGAATCCCGCTGGGTTATACACATATGGTAAGCGTCTTCTCCACTTTGTGGATGGAGAAAGGAAAACATGAAAAGGGAAGGGTTGCCTGTAAACGCACACCAGGATGGATAAAAGTAAAAGTTTAAAAATAACTTTTTGAAAGTACAGTCACATTTTCAAACCACAAATGCTTTTTGTTTTAAAAACAAAAAAAAAGTTTGTTTAGATTCCAAGATTAAATGTTGACTGTGTAAACTTATTATAATCTATTACACACCTTAAACTAAAAATGCTCTATCTCCGTGTCACATGCTTGTCATTGCAAATAAGAGGAGGTCAAACCAACTAACCTGTCTCACCCAGAACTGATGTTCACAAAAGCGCATAAACTGATGGCCATTTCTGCAGGAACTAAAGGACTATTTTTCTTTATTTCAGTTTATTCAGCTACTGTAGTACTGTGACCAGCCAACTCAGAAAGTCAAAAAGTCAGGATCTGTTCAATTCAAGAGTGTAAATTAAGGGTGAGAGAAAAAGATCAGTCTTTTGTAAAACCACACCATAAGACAACCAGAAATACTGCCCTCATTCATCATCTTTTACACTCAACACTTTGAGGCACTGTTATTTAACAAATAAGACACATAAGTAAAATACTGCCTTTTTATATCCTTAAGTCCCACTTCCCATCACTTCCCATGTGAGAAGCTGATTCTCTACTAATAAAAAAGTATGTCATTTACCTTTTTTAAGGTTACAAAATGTAAAAATGAAGAATTGATTAATGTATGATTAAACAACATACTTGTTTAAATCACTTTGTCTAGGTATAGGGCACTCTTCTAGCTAGCAGCAAACAGAAAGGCCATCTTGAATGTCAACCATCTGTTTACTAATTATGTGTCAAAGTTGTCAAGGTTTTCCCTGAATATTTTTTTTTAATTAATAGTATATAGTATATCTACACTGTAAATTGTCCATCCATCCAGGCTTGAAATCTTTCTGTGAATATCTTCATACCCATGTTGGAAACCCTAAATTCCTAGGCTGCACATGGCTCGCTGCTCCTGTCCTGCCGACGTGAGCATCTTGACCAGTTCCCATCCCCATCCCGCTGGAGGGCGGTCACTGCTCAGCGCCGTGCAGCGCGGCTCAGACACACACCCGCCTGCTCCAGCAGTCCTGCCAACCCCCTTCCTGCACTTTCCAACCCTTTGGAGCACTCTCCCTTTTAGTCCCGTGCTCAGCAGAAGCCAAGAGGTACTTAATGCCACCCCGTTTGGCACCCTCACTCTGGGCTGCCTATTTCAGGCTGCCAATACAAGCGCAGCAGCTCCAAACAGCCTGACCACGCCAAGAATTGGCTCCCTTGTGTGCAGCTCACCAGCCAGAGGCAAATACATGAACTGTTGAGATTATCTAGAGGGAATATTCCAGGAATTTAGGTTTCAGCCGCAGCAGTAGGACCATACATCATTAAAGCTGCCTCTCCTGCCAATGTAAAAAGCAAACATCGATGATTTAAATCACAGTTCCCTGGTGGCTCATTTAAATCACTTGGATGGAAATCAGTCCACCTTGTCACTCTGGAATAGGAAGAAATGGAAGCTGTGGATTCATGACTCCCAGGTCAACACTCTGTGTCGGACGTGGACCAGGTGACAATAAATCCTGCGAGGCACAGTATATAATAAGCAGTTTTATGAGGTGTGGCACTGATGAAACCTGGTTCCTACAGTTGTGTGTGTTGTGTTTGGAGTTTCTGTTGTCTGTGAGGTGTGACTATTGACCAAAGCTTTTCCTGCAATCATGATATGCAACAGCATGCTCTTCGGTGTCTTGCAAGGGTTGAGCTCATGAATCGGTCCTTCATTCTCTGAGCACTTTCATGGAGTCTTTCTTGCTTTTTTTAACCTGCCAGCCTATTATCAAGAAACCTGCACAAGATACAGGGGTGGCATTTGCATTTGCTGCAAAGCTGGTACCTCGTGCATGGGGTGACACTTGGAGCCAGGCAACATGGGACAAAGAGCCTTGAAAGTGTATGTCTGATGGCACCTTCCCAGGAGCAGCTCAAGCTGGACACACGCAGGCTGGGACCCAATTGCCCATACACATCTCGGGATGCTCTGGGCAGGTGTGGGATCCAAACCAGGCGTCTGGTCCCCGTCCTGAAGCACTGTGCAGGGCAGACGCGTTAGCAGAGGTGGTCTCTGCCACAGAAAAGCTACTGTTTGGCTGGAGAAGCCTAAGGAAGGCTGGCAAAGGGCAGAAACACTCCTCTCTCTCTAGAGGTGAGCAACCGATGCAGACAAAAAAAGCAAAACCCTTTCCACGCAAAGTCAGACCAATTCCTCATTTCCCTCAAGCGAGCGGAGCTCTGCCAGCTCACTGGCACACAGACATGTTTAAATTGGTTTGGATTTTTACGGCTGTGCAATAACCAACAAGCGGCAGAACCTGCCATGTAACAGAGATGCGTTGGCTCCAAATTCTCCCGCCTGTTTGGTTTCTCTGAAAGCAGCAGATTTTGTTGCCTGTGTTACCTATAGAAAGAGACAACATTTAGTGTGAAAGCAGGTATCAGAGCCCAGCCCCGGATGAATGCTTTGTGTGCAGGCTGCTGCCCACATTTTTACAAACTTGTCTGACACTTTCAGCACCGGAGAGGCGTTTGAGAGGTGACAGCTGATTTCTGTCTCCGTGGCATTGCGTTCTGATCGCTGACACTCACAAGTGCGGTTAAGAAATCTTCCTGGCTTATGAACAAATAAATAAAAAACAAAAGGAAAGAAAATAGAATGATAGAAGTAATGTCACATCACTGCTCTCTCCAGCCCAGGTTTATGGGAGCAAGAGGGAGAAGAGGACATAAGACTTAAGCCCCTCTGGCTATTTTGGCTGCCAAGCTGCTTCATCCTCTGTTTCACGCTGCTGCTGCGGCTGGGGCTAGGACAACATTTAGATGCCTCCCACACTATATAAAAAGCTGATGTAATCAGCTCACCGTAAAAAGGAGAAAACCTCCACTTAAAACAGGATCCTCAGTTGACAAAAAAGGTTTACTTTGCTATGTCTAGAGAAGGCTCAGAAGAAACAATCAGAGATAGCACAGACAGGCGAGTCCGATAGAAAGAATGCGCTTTGTCTGCAGATGCATTTAAGCAGCTCAGCTCCTTACGAACTGATTTCAACCTCTACTTTTTAAAGTAATAACAGCTCATTAATGAGGATTTTACTTCCTATTAGGGGATACAGCTGGCTCTATTTAAAGAGTCTTCAACCCACGCTTGCTTTCTTTGTTCCACTCAATGCTTTTTTTCTCTCAAATCTTTTCCAGTGGTCAAAGGCGAAAAAATGATCCCTATTTGCATTATGCAAGGGCAGTGATATTATACTTCCTTCAAAAGACCCTTTTACAGGTATCCATCTGCCTTTCTAATGGTTTAAAACAGAGAAAGAAGCCCGGCAGCGGGCCAGTGCCCAAGATCTGATAGGTCACAGCGTGGGGAAGGGCTTGAGCAAATAACTGGTGCCCTGTCTAAGCACGATGGGGTCTGCACTTACGTTTCTTCTGTTTTGCTCAAGTGGCAGAAAAACCCACCAACCCTCCCCATGCCCTGTCCTGAGGTTTGGGGGCTGCCACCTCCCCCCAGGATGCTGAGCCCCGGATGGGTTAGATATGAAAGGGTATGGCTTTTACTGAACTAGTCTTGTTCAACTCATTCAACTTCCAGACCTTAAATGACTGACTGACAGCAAAAGCACTTTTCTCATATCCCTAATATGCAGGGAAGGGCCTGAGAGTGCACACACCTTCTCCCACTCACTTTCTCCCACTTTCCTGCGGACGCAGTCCCCTTCCCCTCTGTAGCCAGCAGCATCACAAGGCATCAGTAAAGAAATACAAGCTCAAAGAACACTACGGGGGAAAAAAAAAGGTGGGTTTTGAGCAGGCTGCATGTGAACAAGAGCAGGAGGAAACATGGTAAATTCATGCTGAGACCTTTGAAGATGGGGAGAAGAGGGTAAAACAGCGAAGTCTGCAGAAGGATATGAAAATAATTGGGATATGGTTAGAGCCATGAGATCTGTTAAATTGAATTTCTGTTTGGTGTAACATCCCTTGTATATGTTAATCGGTATGTGCTCTAGCAGCCTGATTTAGTGTTATTATCAAAAAGGGTTCCTCAGCTGCCTTTGTCAAAGGAAGATTACAAATTATTCCAGATAAGTAATGGAACTAAAGACCTTTAAAACTAATTGGCCATTGCGCAATCCCACTAATATCCTTTCTTGTCTAACAAAAACTGAAAAGGCAATTAAGGGCAAATACCAAAAAATCTGTACCTGGTCTCTTGCATGAAAATATGATTTATATGCCACTGGCTTTTCCTATGAAGAGGAAAAAAAGATGGCAAGTGATCATCCAGCAACAGCCAACATGGCCAAGGAAACTCTAGCAACATATTAAAGCCTGAGTTGGGAACGGTTGAAGCACCACCCTCTCCTAGGCTTGCTACAGAAAACGGGAATTTCCATAGGGTCTCCTTATTAAATAGGGAGCCCTGCTACTGACTGAGCTTTGACATGCCTGAGCTGTAGTGTCCTTTGAGATACAGCTGCTTACTGACAGCTCTGAGAGGATAGTACCTGCCCAGCCGAGTCTTGGCGAGACTTGAAATGGGTTAGTGGGACCCGGCTGTGCCAACCTGCCGCGTCCCGGTGACAGCTGCTCAGGCTCCCTCGGAAAAGGTGAAAACAGACCTTGGAAAGTGCTCTCAGGCCTCCTGCACCTCCCAGTCATCTTTAATCAATCAGGTCCCAGCTGCTGCTTTATGTTACTGTTAATAATCACCTTCATAATCAGTTAGTGTTTTTTCCATGATATTGTCTCAGCGGACATCCTTTCCCCAGTCCTAAATGCCCTCAGTGTTGCTATAAAACATAAGAAAACGGGAAAACAAATGAACATGCAAGTCCTTAGCGGGAGGGATCCAAGGACACCAGCCCACCACTGCTGCTGAAAGGCGACAGGCGGCGACGGGCGAACGTGGCTGCAGCTGATGGAGCACGGGCAAGCGATGGGGGGGGAATCCCTCCAGAGGCAGCTGAGAAGACAGCCCTTCATAGGACACCAAGGAAATTTGCTCAGCCCAATGCTCAGTTTTACTGTGCCATTAATTCATAAACATCATTTTCTGAGGCAGTTCCTTGATCTTGAGAAACTTTATTCCTTCTTTTTCCTTAGTGCGTTACCTGCTTTGTTGATCTGCCTGACTACCTTAATCTCTCCTAGACGACTCCTGTCAGTGGCTAGATCTTTGCCTTATTTAATCCTGTGTTTCATGTTCACTTGCTCAGGTAAAAGCAGGACAGATACCCCTTCGACCTCATTGCCAAGCTCCAACCACCAGCCATGAGCACCTTCCTGCGCCGCTTTCCCAAGCTAGAGGTTTCAAATTCATGTTTGTCAAATTTGGACAAGTTTGGACAATTGTTTTGCTTTGGACTGCATCCTTATGGACCACATGGATGCAGCAGTTCACAAAATTACACATACATACAGACACAAGAGGAGGTGTTCAGCTTTGGAGTTCACAGCCCGCACCAAAGGCTGTCCCCAGCGCCGGGGGGCGCTGCCAGGGATGAAAGGTGATGGCTCAAGGACGTCACCCCGTGAGCTGGCTCTGGCCACGGCGGGCCCTGATGGACCACCCAACTGGCTGGTAGAAATCAGGTGCAAGCATAGGGCTCTCTCATTTTGCAAATGAGATAAGGCAAGATTAAAAGCTGAGAGATTAAGCTAATACCTCTGCTAGGTCTTCAAAGTTGCCTAATATGGCATGGGTTTTGATTTTATACCCCCAAGCCATAGCAGTCTCCTCCTGAGTCCAAAGCTTTTGCATTTCATCTGAAGTGCTGGGTTTGCCTGATAGCCTGGCTGAAACGTCACCTGCGGGAGGACACCTCTGCAATGCTATGGCAAAACCTCCATGAGGTTGTTATCCTAAACAAAGCCTGTTTCTTCCTAAAACATGTGACAGAATTGGTACTGAAAAATACCAAGAGCTGGCAGAGGGAAAAAAAAAGAGCAAAAAAAGCCAAGTGTTGATGAAAGTGCCTTCTCTTGAGTAGGGGATGTGTGGAGAGAAACATTCGGGACAGACTTCCAGTGGGAATTGCAGTCAGCTGAAATTCATGTGCACCCAGAGGAGCTCCGGCCCCTGCAGCGTCCGAGAGCATCGGCCACAACGTCACACAGCCTTTGCGCAGCTCTTTTTTCAAGAAAACGAAGTCCACCAAGATTTAGTAAGACCTTGTGAGCAAAATATTGCTCCCTAAACACATTCCCCTCTCAATGCTAATGTGTTTTTCATGTTCGCAATAGAAAGCCACCCATTTTGTTGCTGTATCAGTGTCTCGGCAGCAAGTCTTTGCTGCTCAAGCAGTTATTCAGCCACGGCACCTCTTAACGTCGTTGTAAGGGCAAACAAACACTGAAATGCGTTACAGAAAACCTGCTGCTGTTCGGAACCCAGGTGGGCATTTACGTCTAAAGATATACTTTGTCTTTTATGAGTTATTGCTTTTTACCAGGCTGCATTTTCCATGAGGCAGAATCTTCAAACTCCCTAGTAAAAGGGACCTTAGGAAATCTCATTTAAATTTCAAGGACCTCTTAGGGATAGTTGCTAATGGTTATGCTAATTGGCATAGGGTCTGAGTGACAGTTATGTCCTGGAATGATTTGCAAATCACATTTTCTTGGAGCTTATTAGCAGACTCATTAACTGTACAACAGTACATTACTTTCAGAAATTCAGATCTAAGCAGAAAATTAAAATTATTTGCTAAATGACCTAATAAAATTGAATAAAATATGCTGAGAAAGTGAAAACTGAGGTATATCAAGACTCCAGAATTTGGCTAAAAATAATCTCCATTTGCCATTGATGTTCACCCCTCCTCTGCGAGTAGTTGTAGCCCAGGTGAGACTCAGTTAGAAACCTGTTTAGATATGAAAACAAATGAGCTCAAATCAACAGCAGCAAAACCCAGCACATCACCCCAGAGCCGGCATTAAGATTTACGGCAGAATCGGTCAGCAATGCATCCTGCGCTCCCTCCTCCACGGCTCCATTTCTCCTTCCCTCCAATCCCCCATGCGACCGAAACCCCAAACTTTCCTGCTTCCACCATGAAATCCATTTGCAAAGGTATTTATAATAACGAAAAGTCTTCTTTGAAGTCAAAAGGATGGCGTGAAGGAATGACCAGTCCAAGTATTCAGTTTTGCTTACAGGTCAGACAGGAGACGCTACAAAATCACCAACCTGGTTAAGGTATGTTATCCAGTCTTCCTCTGTGTGAACAAGATGTTGCCCAAACTTCACAAAATTCACCTGCAAAACAGTTTAATGAACATATATTTAAAATTTTACAAAACGATCAGGTTTTCATGCTATTCAAAAATATACATTTCGGTGTATGTAACACATACATGTATTTCCACATATTTAGAATATACTGTGTAATGCCAAGATACTTAGTGCCAGGTTTTTGAAGGAAGAAGAATTTGATTTATGATTGTATGTAAGCATATAACGTTGATGCTCCAAATCCAAGTTTGCTAGCAGGCAAATCCTTGCACGTTTGATAACTATGGACTGAAGACCCAGATCTGCATCATCACCTGCCAACACGCCACACAGCATTGCCCTAAACTTCTGCCCTCCAGATCTGAGTTTTGAGTGCCAGGTGTAAAATTTCCAGCACCGGTTTACCCCCTTCATTTTTTTTATTTTTTTTTTCCCCCTGGCTTTCCAGGTGTAATAGTAACCAATAATATTTTAAAGGACTTTAAATTCTTTTTTGGGACTTCAATGCAAAAATCACAAGAAGGGCTGGGCTGGATCATATACACTCTCCAAGGCATACAGAGATCAGAAATTTCTGTTAAACTTTCAGGGAACCCGGTCTTCGCCTTGTATTCAGAATTAAAACATGATTTCTTTTGGTTCTGGATTTTATTGAACACTCTTTAAATAGCTCTATTTCAGAAAATCTTGAGCTGTAGCAGGAATAACTGATGGGTGTATAGTTTTCTTGGCACACTGAAGTGCTCGAAAAATTCTCTCCAGTTCACCGTTTCTCATAGGCATTGTTATACTTGCAATTTATGTCGGGGTGAATAAAACACATTCTGGTTCATGACACTTGGTGGTTGGATTTTTTTTTTTTTAAGTGCACATAACAGCAGGTCTTAAATAGAACCCATGGGATTTATTTTTTTTCACTAAAGAAATCTCAAACCAAAAGAATCTCTTTGAATTTAAATGTGCTCGTCAACCTTCAAAACTTTGTTTTACAAAAGAAGCAATCTGATAAGATTGAAGTGATCTACAATGAAATGCCTACCTTTTTTTTTTTTTTGAACCAGCATTTCAAAAGAACCAACTTTTGAAATAAAAGGTTTAAAAGACGGAAATTAGAATTAAATATTTTGATGTCACAGAAACAATGGCTTCACTTGGAAAACTACCTCCAGTGCTTGGTAACTGATACGCCTGAACTTGTGATACTCTCAGTAAACAAGAAATCCGCCTCTTCAAAAACATTGGTTTTGAAGAGTCCCATATCTTTAGCATTCAAATATAACATTTCACTCTTACCCATGGTGTCCTTTAAAAGACAGCAGACCTGCTCCAGAAGAGTCACTGCAGCTCATGGACACAAGCCCAAACTGGAGAAACAGTTGGGGGAAAGGAGAGTCATGAATGGTGGAGGAGTCACTCCTGCAAATGCCACAGCCACATATCCTGGGATGCTAGGATTAACGTATCCTGGGAGGAAGCAGTGGTGTGACATGCCTTGCTTTTAAAAAATGTAGGAAGGTCCTTGCCTGAGAAGCTGGTGTTGCTCCTAGCCTGGGGGGATGGCTGCATTGGAGGTGGGCAGACCAACACTACTCAGCCCCCCTCAACGTCACCGCCATCTGGGCACTGGCAGGGTAAGTTTCTCTGTTTGTTGACTTGCAGGTCCCAGTCCTTGACAAGACGGTGCAATTCTACATTATCATTTCTTGCCACCATGAAATCAGTTCAATATACCCTCACTTTTTTTTTCATGTCCAAAGCCAACTCAACTTCTAACCCGAGGAAATCCACACTGTCCTGCCCCCTTCATCCGAGCTCTGGTGACAGAGGCTGGAGGTTTGACCTCCGATCCCTTAGATCTGTGGTGTCAGTACCTTTGCCTCCACCGGACACGTGCCAGGAAGCACTGAACAAGTACATCTGGACATGTGGAGAAAAGGCACCACCGTGCCATGAACAGGTCTTACTTTTCCATTACTTGTGCAGGTCGCAGGTGCTTCTTCTTTTTTCAAGTCCTTTCCCAGACCATTAGATTCAGCATGGAGAAAGGTTAACCAGGGCCTCTGGTAGGGTCATGGGTCAGCATGCACAGATGTCTCCTGATAGATGCAGACTGAAGTCTCCTGATGTCTACTACTAGTGTCCCACCTACCTTTCCTATCACAAAACTATATGTAGGTCCTGTGAGTATAATTTCTGGTAAGTCTAACTGCATTCAACTCCAGAAACTGTGTTTTCATCTCAGCAGGTCCTCTGAAAGCTTTTTCCTGAAACTACAGTGGAAATGCTGTTTTAATCAACATAGTATTGTTCATTTTAATATGGTCCAAAATTAAAGTGCTTACAAGCTAGTGAGCAATCCCACCTGGGGGAGCTGGAGATGTCAAATCATTAAAGGCATTAGTGGAAAGAGGGGAAAACAGGCTCTAGGGAGATGTGCTCTTTAGAAAAACCCTCTACTTTTGACAAAATTTGTCCTATTTTCCCCTGCTAAACAAGGAAATCTCCTATAGTAAAGAACCTGGGAGACTGCTGTCACTGTGACATAAGGCATTATAGTCTTAGATACTTTTATATCTATATAGTGTATATATATAATATATACTAAAATATAGCACGGTATTTCACCACGGGAAGGCAGTATAATCTGCATCAGCAAACATAGCTGCGTAGTGCCCCTACGCAGGCAGATTTAGCTGTGTTGTGATAAATAGAAAACAGTATCTCCAGGTACCTATTAGCACTGCCTGTGGTTGAAAGCACATGTGTATGGACCTTGCAATGCGGTGTGTGCTGGGGAGCGGCGTGGGGACAGTGGGCAGCAGGAGCACATCAGGAATGAATTGATAGCATAGATGGACGTTGCCTCAGGATCCAGACATCCCCTCAAACTGGGCTGGACTGAGCATGGAGATTTTGGCCAAAGAATGGTTTGACCTCCTACGAAACAAAGGTCAAAGACAAAATGTTTGGCTGCAAGTGTGAACCTCCCTGGTGCTCAGAGAGCTGGATGTAGCGATTCTGCTTGACATTTCCTTGGGCACGGGGAGCAAAGAGCAGCGCAGAGGGTGACAAGAAGACAGCATGTGCGTGTCCCTGCCTCTTCTCCCAGCAGCCAGATAAGAAGCACAGGCAAATAGAAGCTCATGTCCTAGGAGTGATGGAAAGCTAGGACAACAAATTATAATAGGAACAATACTCAACTTCTTTAGAATTTCAGACTTGCAATGTATGAGTTCCGAGAGGCTTGTTAGTGCTGTTCGATACCTGTGTCTTTAGACTTGCTTAAGCTTCAGGGGCCGTCTGGAAGTCTATGGAGTCAAAGCAACAACACGACAGAAACTTTCACGCGGTGCCTCTCATCCCGAGCCCTTTTCACATTAGCCACCCAGCTGTGTCTCTAGATGAGTTTCCATTTGGCTTCAGAAGCTGCTCAGCATGTTGGAAAATCAGCCTGCTTGTTTAGGAAACTGCACGCAAAGTCGGAAACTCAGCAGTACGCTCCTGCACTTGAAAATGCCATTCTGGCTTGATTTCTATTTCCCTAGCTTTGAAATGGGGACAAAGAAACCTCTAAACCCTGCACAGGTCTCCAAAATTGAATTGAGCGGGAGGGACTGAGGCTGGGGCACGGGGGCTCCGCAGTGGCAGAGGAGGTGGTCACTTTGTGAGCACCTGGATTTCACATGATCTCAGTCCCGGCACAAACTGACCGGGGCTACTAGTTTGCTTCAGGAGACCCCAATTTCCCAACATTTTCACTCAAATCTGTCAGCTACAGCCGCTGTTTCAAGGCATTGCACCTTTCCACAGGCAGCATTATTCTGATAGTTTTACAAGAGGAAAATATCTCAAGCATTCACCCTTTTAAAAGCGTACCCCAAGTATTTGTGGCCCATCCTGCCAGCTGTTGGCATTTTTCCCTGCAGCCGCAGCTTTCCGCTATATTTCTGTGCCTGTAGTAATAAAAACAAGGCAATAATTTAGCTCCCATGGTTGTTATACTGAAGTTTGTTTTTTATCCCGGTCTCTTATCTTCTCCATTCAGAGCCAACGTATCTTATTACTTTGCAGCAAACATGGTCAGAGATGAAAGATTCTGTCATATATTTTCCTTCATATTAAACCACAAGGCTTTATCCTTCTCTTTCATTTTTCAATTTTGAACTTTATTGTTTCTGACTCTCTCTGCCACATGTGATTTTGGCTTTTGTGCCGATGTGAATATGTGCATTTCTCTACTTATCCTCTTTATCACAACCAAACAAGATTGGGAGCACTTTAAAATAACCGGCCAATGGATGCTGCTTCATCAGTTACTCGTTGCAGTAACCTTACCAGGGCAGACTCAGGGTTACGCAGATACCAGAATAAAACATTTCTGAAGACTTGCAGTATTTCTACACATCCTCTTTACCTGTTTCATACCTGAGTGTGCCACAGCATGGAAAAAAATGACCTAGAAATGGTAGCACCAGGCCAGATCCTGCCCACGCCAGCACAGGGGAATGGACCCAGAGGACAAGAACTCAGGCAGGACTTAGCAGAACGCTGTGGGACTGGCTAAACTGGATCACGTTCTCCTCTCCATATCAGCAAAACACAGCCCAGCTGCAGGTAAGGATTTAAATTCTTGATCATTCAGTAGTCCAGTTAATTATTTCCCCTGCTATCTTCTCCCTTCAGATCTCAGACATATTTTGTGGCAAAGGGTTGGGTTTGCTCCAGACTCAGTGAGCATCATTTCTATGCTGCTGAGGGAGAAATGGGGGTCAGAAAAATAATCAGAGTTTTGAAAACTACTGCAGTAATAATAGTTCACCTTTTTAATTTGTACTTTGAGGGTGGAATAGAAGACAAGCCAGAAAGATGGGGGTGCCTGAAGGATTAGCATCAGATTTGAGTTTAAAGGAGTAATCGCATCACCTAATTTAGTCTCCTAATGCCAGAAGCCATATTTCTCTAGATAGATAATCAATGAAACAAGGTGGTTATTCTAGAGGGAGACTCAAGCTGTGCTTAAACCACAAAACTTATAAGCATTGCCCATCCTTGTCTTATTCCAATTTTTGTTCCTTTTCCACTGTGGTTCACCTCCCTGTTTTCTGGAAGGGACTTGGGGCATGTTTCAGCCGGATCTTCTTAAGGACAGCCAGCAGACAAGGATGAAGCACACCCATCCTGCCACGTGGGCTGTTTCAGCTCACTTGGCTAAAACCATAGCATAGAAGCCCTGAATAACTGTCCGAAGACCACTCGCTTGGTCTACAGAGAGCTTAAACAGTGCAAATCCCCTCACAACCCCAACGACTTGGGTTCTGATGTCTCTAAAGGAGATAGTGACAGTGGTTGCAGTAATCCAGTGTAGCACTAGTACTCCCAACGACAACTACACCTTGTCCTTGCACAGAAAGGTGCAAGAGTCACCTTCTCTCTTTTGGCAGTCTTCCTATACAAGCCCCAAAAGACAGATATGGCCGAATCCCTCCAGGGTTGTGTTGGCAACCACAAGAGCTCTCCCCTTTTCTCATTGAGTTTTCTAGGCAGCGCACAGTGGGTCAGTCCATCACATCAGCGTGACTTTCATCAGGTAACAACTGCACAGAAGAAAAACTATAGTTTTCCCATGGATGCAGTGTTCACTGAGCTACGAGTCCACCTTTATGTGGTTACTTCGCAGTTGTCCACCCACTGTTTAGTTGGAATGGTAGAAAAGGAGAGCCAACAGAGAACATCACTGGGTGTGAATTCCTATTCACACCTCTAATTAGTGTCAGCGGAGTCATCAATGGTGTAGTCACATTAATTACATGTGAATGACAGCTACAATAGCTTTGAGAATAGGTACAATTTTACTAGAGAGCCAAAAAGGACATACCTTTGACATAACACAAATACTGAATGCATTAAGAAATACATTGTGATTTAAATATTTTAATATTAAAATAGAGAACATTACAGTAACAATAGAAAAGATGGCCAAAAAAAAAAAAAAGGAAAAACACACTGTAGAAATACAGATAGTACTATGCTGATGGTAATTACTTACCAAAAGTTTCTTACAAGATGGAGCTATAAATACTTCCATGGCGGTCATTAAGCCTTCCCAAATCGCATCTGGTAGGCACCATCTGTTCTTCTGGCCTTTGCTGTAAGACGGTGTGTGTGACTTGCAAGCACAAATGCACCTGAACCTCTCGTGTGCTGGAAGCTCCACAGCCCCGCTTCAGTCTGAAGAGCTGAGGGTGCTCCACACACCTTCGGTGCACAGTGAAGGTGTGCACAGGGCCACCATTGCAATTCAGTCCACAACTGACAGAAAGCCTCCAAAAGGGGATTTAGACCATGCATGGGCTCCGTTGCTATCATCTCGCTTGGTCACAGGGAGCTTGGGTGGTCTTCTAACATGGCTCAGTGGCTATGGTTGGGTGGAAGGAGTCTGGGCGGCTGAAGCCCCACGCCAGTGGAGTCACATGGCAATATAGGTGTAGATGAGGATGTGTCATGTCAGAGGGTGCGTGTACCAGGCAGCGTGGGGGTGTGATGGTAACGCAGGTAGACATGCCTGTAGTAGCTCTGATCTGTCACAGGCAACAAACGAGTATGCCCCAGCACGTCTTTCCCAGCCAAGCTGCCCGCAGAGATTTGGAAATCTCCACCGCTGGCAGCACAGGCAAGTCTGAAGTGTTGCCCTTTCCCTGGTTCCTGATTGGAAGAGGACCATTTGCAATTACACTCCCTTAATGTCATCACGCAAAAAGAAACAACTTCCAAACTGTACAGAGATCAAAAATCTTGCTACAAACTGCATTCTGCTACTGAATGTTCACAATATTGGGATTTTTATTTATTATTTTTTTAAGAGGCATTTTCCTGGCCATTAGCATCGCTGGTACTCCTGTGCAGAAGTGCATTACCTCTAACACGGTAGAGCTGACAAGCAGCAAGAGCTGTGTAGATCCCTGATGGTTAAATCTATAGGAAACCTCTGTTTTTTAATGAAACCCCTATGGAGACCTCCATATTAGCCACGGCTTAATGCTCCATAATGGCAGTGAGTAATTTATCTATGAGCAACAGCAACTCCTAGTTCTCTGTGCATTAAGGGTTATTTATGAGGTAATTTTAAGAGTTTCACACTGGCTGGTCATTATGTTACTGAAGGCTAACTGTCGGCAGTTGTAGCCTAGGAGGAGAGAAATACTTTCCCTGTCACTGGCTAAGTAGCAAACAATGACGTGGGAGCACTTGCATGTTGGTGTGCGCACAAATGGAAAAAGATGGCAGAAGAAACAGCTCTACAAGAAACCCTCTGAGATCTCTGCATGGACAACAGAGACTACTTCTCACCTCACTCCCACCAACTCTGCCCCAAGGTTCCCCCTTGCAGCTCTCATGGAGGCACCTTTTGTCTTTCTCCTCCTGTGTGTGTTTCCAACAATTGTACTGGAGAAGAGGTTAGAGAGCAAGGGGAACAGCCCAGGGATAACCAATGAGCAGGAGAACCAGAACGCAGCATCGCATGTAGGAGATTTGCTGTAGTCTGGTGAAGGAACAGCTGGTGCAGAAGCTACTGAGGTAGAGAAGTGGCCCAGGACCATGGAGAATGGTCACAAGGTGGCCAAATAAATAGAGATAATACCTTCATTTTCTGGAGCATGCAAAACATTGTACAACCACCTACTAACCACTTCAGCTCCAGGTGTGTGCTGCAGACAGGCTGCGGGACCACAAACCATGACAAAAGAAAGTTGAGGGCACAGCCACAAAGCTGTAACAGAGGCTCTTGTTGCAGTGTGACAGCAGTCACAGGACACTGGCAGAGGAGGACGGCACTGCGGACAGATGCAGAGTGGCAACAGGGCAGACAAGCTGGGGTAAGGAGTGTGTAGAAGAAGGTCTGGCCATAAGCTGGCCAGAAGTGACAGTGAAAATATGAGGTTTATGAATGATGCAGGTGGTGACTTCAGCAGGTGGAAGTGGGAGATAACTACAGAAAGGAAAGAGCAAAAACAAACAATAAAAAATAAGAGATGATGCCACAGACTAACACTCTTGTGAGGGTGGGATGTCAGTGGGCTGCAGAAGTTGAGGACCGTGCTGCCAGACAGAGTCCTTACTATGTGCTAGTAATGATCCAGCCTTGGCAGACCGGCAACTGCTGCCACAAGAAACAAAATAGTGAAGAATATTGAAAGGAAACATGTTGGCAATCCAAACGATACCAAAATGAGTATGACTGATTGGAAGCAAGAAATGAGCCAGAAGGTGGTCTTTAGGTGCATAGTTTGAGTGCTGGTAGTAGTTGTGGCAGCAATACACGAAGTTTCTTAATTGAGATTTTTTGTTTGGTTGGTTGGTTTTTTTTCATTTAAAATGTGCTCTTATTGCCAAAAAAATGTTAACAGTACTTGAACAATTGGTAAAGATCAAAACAGACTGCTCCCATACCCAAAAGCTGCAGGATCTTCCTCTCACAGTGTCCCTAAGGCTTGGATCCCGGCTCACGTCTGCTGGCAGTCCTCCTCCCCCCAGTATGCTGCTCAGCAGAACTAGCCAGTTGCACGAATATGAGTGTTGGTCTTTTAGGTAGCTTCAAGTCACAACTTGTCCTGGGTTCATTCTGTTGGCAATGTGCAAGTCAGAGATGAACCCATACTTTTTTTTTTTTTCTTCCCTCCCAGAGCTCTGCAGGTTGTGTTAAATTACACGGCAGATGTGATGCTGCACAAATTTGTAGAGCAGATGTGCTCACTAAGAAGGTCCTGTAGCTAAACCATTTTTTCAGACTGGAAGTTCACATCAGGTGAATTTACTTAAGGGAAACATAACTCCTTGGCTGTACATATGGGTTTGCTGAAGCCAGCTAAAACACATTTGCCTATCAGAAGGAGCATCATCTGCCTTTCTGGATTCAGCCCAACAGAAATATTAAAAATAAACCTCTTGCTTCCGCTGTCCATTTTCCCCCCGTGAAAGCTTCCACCACTGTGGAGTTTTGTCCCGAGGTGTCCCCTTGGCACCTGCCAGCTTCCCAGTGCATCTTGCCAGGTGTCTGCTGTGAAAAGCCTTCATCTTGGCCTCTGCCCCAGCTGTGCTGGGCCCTTAACGTGATGGTTATACCATGGGCAGAGGTTGTGATGGAGAATCCCCCCCACCCCCCCAGAGCAGAGCTGTTCCCTCTCCCAGTTGGGGACCGGTCAGGCTTGGCAAGCAGTGGGGCAGGTAGAGCAGTTGTGACTGTTGACAGCTAAACATGTGGCCAACTTTGAGCAGGGTTGGTCAACACCATGTCAGCAAACCCACTCTGAGACTTCAAGACCATATTCTAGCATACAGGGGCTCTCCTCATTCTTCAGACAAGAGAAGACATCCTTAACGCTCATACCCCTAATGACAGAAACAGCTCAGTCACTTTTGCTGAGACCTTCAAAAAGATTCAGACTGCGACAGGTACCCAGCACAGAAAATTTCAGCTTAAGCTGTTTGTTTAAAAGAGGATAAAAAGGTGTTGTAATGGGAAGTGCTGGGGCAGCACAACTGTGTATTGTGGCTTTGGTACATATTGAAACTGGCCTATATCTAGGCCCAGGGAAGAACTCCTTAAGATGCAAATAGTTCTATAAGCTATAAAGTATATTGTACATATCAGGAAAAAACTGTAATATTTTGGACACCAGATCTCCTGACTGCAGGAAGACACGCAGAAGCTTCAACATTTACTGAGCAGATCAATACCTCCTTAACTGAATCCTTAAAACTCCCAGAGAAACCCCCACCTCCTGCCCCATGTTGTCACTTTTCTTTTTCTTTTTTCTTTGCTATGGTATCACCGATGTGGCACAGGTACTGGATGAAAAGCCAAGCCATTATATTTCCCTGGAAATACCAGTCCTAGATTCCCAAAGGATTTCTTTCTGACACCATTCTCCATCTTTTCAATGAGAACTGAACCTGCGTAAGAGCTTCCAGAGTTGGGCTTCACCATTTTCCAATAACTGAATTATCCTGGCCAGAGACTGGCCAGCGCAGAGTGCAGAACTCCGTTTCCTCACTCACCCGAGCTTCCCCAGCCACAACAATCCCTTAATTACACCCGTTCACTCAGGAGCATGTACATGTTAATTCTGGTTCTCCATCCTGTGCCCCACCCCAGCAATTCTTCATAAAGCAAAACACTAGTGTATTTTCTGCTAACAGTCATTAACCATTGTCATGGTTGGGGACAACCAGGCTGTTTACAATGGTCTCAACGCTGTGCCTTGGAACATCAACCCCACCTCCCAAGGCATATATGAAGCGGCAGGCTCACCAGCATGTACTTTGAGACATCGCATGTACCAAAGCTGTACTTTTAGATTTACAAAACCGTACTGAGCTCATTTCCATCCAGTGCAAGTGAGGAGTTCCTAGGAGAAGCCAACAAGACTGTGCGGGTGTAAAACTGCCTTCAGAGAGACCAGATTATTTTATTTTACCCAGAGAGAGTAAAAGACTGAGTGACCTTCCCTTTTCACTACTTTAGAGAGGGACACTTAGCAAAAGAAGCAAGGCAACAGCAAAATCCATTTGCCAAAAGCCCCTCAATATACAAACCTTTGTTTTACCTTCCTTTTTCCTTTCCTGAGCATCAAATGAAACAGATGTGCCATGTGGAGTTGCTTCCATGTTTCTCCATCTGTTTGGAGGAGAATTAACATTCGTCTCCTTGGATTCTTCTGGACTTTCTGATCAAATTCAAGATAACATCAGGCAGCGAGGAAAGGCACCCAGCAGCGACATAACGACATCAAAGGTGGGATATGAGGAATGGCATTTGCACAAGCCTGTGCCTAACAGCAAGATACCTGGAACAGACTTTTACTGGGAAGAAAACTGATTTCCTGACATTTTCAAATCAAGCTTATTCAGAAACAATGTGGGAACAATTATATGCTGCTTGGAAGAGTTAACCTTGGAATAGGTTCAGCAAACTTGATTTTCTTTTTTTTTTTCTCACTGTGATAGCTCAAACAGTAGCTCATTGGTACTTTTAAATGTTTTTAAGTGGTCAGAGAGAAAAAGAAGCCACTGTAGCTGGAATTTCGATACATACAACTGCAGTGATTCACACTGTTGAAATTATTTATTTACACTTGTAAACTGTGTACTTTTACAAAGCTGACTGCAACTGAAATCGATGGAGGTGCTTTGGTGCATTTAAAAATTCTCTTATCCGCTTCTGTAAGTCTTCTGGTTTTAAAATGTGCCTTAAAAATCAGGGTTTCACTTTCATTTTAGACAAGTTACAAATATGAATAGCCTGAGAGATAAGATAAATTCATGCAATAAAGTGAAGATGCTCATTGAACATTTGGCGGGGGAACGTACTGTGGCAATTTTAACGAGGCTGTTGTGGACTGGGGTTACGGAGCCCCGGGCGCCCTTGCAGCTCTGGTCCGCTTCTGCCCAAACCCACCAGAGGTACGCTAACTCAGGTGTGATTTGCCCAGGACAAAGTAACAACAGGGCCAACTTGTGTGACACTCACAAGATGGTCAGAAGCCTGGAGCACACCTCCTGTGGGGACAGGCTGAGAGAGTTGGGGTTGTTCAGCCTGGAGAAGAGAAGGCTCCGGGGAGATCTCAGAGCCCATTCCAGTGCCTAAAGGGGCTCCAGGAGAGCTGGGGAGGGACTCTGGATCAGGGAGTGGAGCCATAGGATGAGGGGTATCAGTTTTAAACAGAAAGAGGGGAGATTAGATTAGGTATTAGGAAACAATTCTGTACTCTGAGGGCGGTGAGCCCCTGGGGCAGGTTGCCCCGAGAAGCTGTGGCTGCCCCATCCCTGGAGGGGTTCCAGGCCAGGTTGGACGGGGCTTGGAGCAACCTGGGCTGGTGGGAGGTATCCCTGCCCAGGGCAGGGGGTTGGAACTGGATGATCTTTAAGGTCCCTTCCAACCCAAACCATTCAATGGTTCTGATTTTGTGACATGTCCCCCTCCCAGCCTCAAACTGCCGCCAGCTCAGAGTGTTCCTGAATTGGAGAGAAATTCTGTATACTTTGAAACCCTCAGATTCCTTTCCATGAACTCATCTCTGCTTAAATCCACCTAATGTTTCTGCATCCACCATATTTGTGGCATGGAGTCCAGCAAACGCATCCTCTATGAGCTGGAAGAAGAATCATCCTGTATCATTTTTTTTGGGGGGGGTGGGTGTGGGTGTGGGTGTTGGCTTCTTCAGGCTTCATGTGAGGCCCCCTAATCCCTGTATGGGGGGAAATAGTCAGCAATCAATCTCAATCCACCCTCTCTCTTCCTCCCTCCTGTAGTTTTATAGATCTCCACGTCCTCCTCAACTGTTTCTTTTCCAGAATGTCATAAAGGGAGTAATAGACAGTGTTACAAATGGTTAGACAAATTTGCAAACAAGCTATTGTGTTTTTTTTTAAATCTAGAGCAACTACAGCAACCCTCTATAGAGTAACAGTTGTATAAACTGTTGATAAAAAAACTTTTATGTGAAGTATGGGAGGAGAAAAATCAGTGTATTTCCAGCTAATCATATGAAAACAGTAACTATATTGTAATTATTACAAGAAAGTTGTTCCATCTGTACATAATGCAAAACTTTTGCAGCATCACTGCTATTTAAATCTGCAATTTGTACTCGCTGCAGATATAAAATATAACCATGACACAAGAACAAATGAGAAATAATGCCTTGGGGGAGAATAAGTTTAGGCTGGAAATTAGAAGGATCCTAGCAGTAAAGGGAATGAAGTATTTGAACATCCTTCAGCTTGGAGTAGGAAGACTAAAAAAGTCTGGGTGGTTTTGTCTTGGCTGTCATTAACTTCAACTGATTCAACACAAGAGAAGCTATAGAAATTCGGGCTTTTGGATCAAAAGCTCGGAGTCAATGTGGGCTGTTTGTGAACCCAAATCAATGTGTGGACTCTTAAAATCAGTTGAGGGAGGTCTCCGCGCGGCCCTTCATGGGTAACTCAAATCGTGGCGTGACCCACAGCCGCCGTCAGCAGTCAGAGCCGCAGCGTGAACCGAGGGATGCATCCCGAACAGGACTGCTCGCTCCCCGGGGAAACTTGTTTAAGGCTAAGTCGGGGCTTTTAGCCAATGTACGCACACTTGCGCAAGACCAAACTGACATCACCTGGACGGTATAAGCTGAGCTTTCCTTTCCAAGGCTGTCAGTGTCAGCTTTTGCTACTGTGGCACTTGCGGGGGAAAAAAGAGCTTTTGCTTTTTGACCTTCACAGTAGGAGGCAGAAGGCTATGTCCAAAAAATAATGCGCAATACTGTTAAAGCTGGTTTTTGTGGTTTGGACTTCCCTCCCACTTCTTGTTGGTGGTTTTTTTTTTTGGTTTGGGGTTGGTGGGTTTTGGTTTTTGTTTTTGAGGGGTTTTTTTTTGAGGCCTGGAGTAGTTCTAGGTTACATGAAAGCCATCTCCAGCTGAGGTACATAGGGTTCAAAAAAGCACTGCAAAGCAGCAGAGAGCAGTGCTGTTGTGTGTTTATTTGACCTTGCCCCTCTAATTGCGATGGAGAAAAGGCCATTGAAAATGCCTCTGTGAGCCCATGCAGTATGGAGCCAGCCAGCAGGATGCAAGATGCTTCATGCCAAAGCAGAGCCATGTACATTAAATAACAATCAAAACAGTCAATATTTGCTGTGGCAAACACGGGGCAGAGGGCTCGGTGGCGCAGGAGGGTGAGCGCAGCGTGGCAACTTTTTCCACCGCTGCTTTTGATTTAAACAGTTTAGCAATTAACATTATTGCTAATCACTGCTCTCACAGTACTTTATTGGCAGAAGAAAAAGAGATTCCCTATTTGACAAAGATTAGAGCAAAAGGCAGGAAGAAATCCAAATGAAAGGTGGGGGTGATGAAGGTGCTGGCACGGGCACGTGAACCTGCACCGCGTGCTTCAGAAGCAAAACGTATTAATCAGTGGCTGTTCTGAGACAGGGAGTGATGTGTAGGAAGACTCATCCCCTTTACAAAGAGGGTAAAAGGTATTCATCAGCTATAGGGAACTGCATTTTAATTTAACACCTTTATCAAGGATAGGCTTTTAAGAGGGATCAATTGAAAACATCGACTGCAAACACAGAAGACCACAGCACATAAACAATTCCACTAACGGTGTTTGGCTGTACTGCGCCCACTGGCTTCACGTTTTTGGATGCAATTCTTCACTGATGGAATGGCAGATCAGGCTGGTGTATAATGCACACTCTGACTATAAAAACACAGAAGATCTTTATTGTTGCTGTGCAATATTCCAACATTGCAACTATTTGACAACTTTATGCCCCCAATACCCTCAGTTTGTTTTGCTGTCCACTTAACTAGATCACCAGCTTTTGCAGCTTCACTTATGTGCAGTCAGCAACATGTTGCAGTCATTTCCCTCTGTGTATTGGCAAAAAAAAACCCCACCCCACAGGCCAAAAAAAATAGAAAAGAAAAAAAAACCCCAACCCCCAAAAACCCCCGCCCCCCCGCAAAGCCCATCATCAATACTTTATTCTCAAGACAAGGCTCATACCACAGAGCTGCTTCCCCATCTGGAAAGCAGCAGTGTTCCTGCCTGGCATTTTGTTTTGTTCAGTGACGGTTTTATTACAGGAAGAAAACGAATATATTTGCAGCTCTTGTCATTCCACTTGTGGGAGAGTGAAAAAGCACGAAAGCTGCATCAGAACTGACTCAGCTGCAAACCAAACCATCCCTCTTTCCTCTCCTGCAGCCTCCCTCCGGCCCCTCTCCCTCCTTCCACAACTTACCCTCTTTGTTATCTTATTTGCCACTGTATCACATGGAAAAAGTTATCTGGGAAGACCTTTAACCATCTTCAGCTGGACTCCACCGTCCAGGGCATTGCTGACAAAGTTGTCGTCTTTAGATCTGACTTTAAAAGTGGGAAAAAGTTTGTAGCACAGGATTTTGGAAACTGTTCAATCTCTCTCTTTCTAGAAATACAGAAAAGAAATCCATATGCTGAACATCCGCACAGGTTTATTAAGTAACCAAACACTTAGGAATCTTATGAGAGATATATATATTGTTTCAGGTAGGTAGAGCAAAGCAGAGCACATTCCTCCAATAGACCCAAGAATACCGAGTGTCCTGCACTGTACCAAGCTGGAGGAGTAAAATAAAAAATAAAAAAAAAAAAACCAAGCAAAGTTCTCTGCAAAGCTGTAACAGCACCTTCCCTTAACTATCAGAGTTGGCAGTTTCCACATGCAGATGTAATCTGTGCATGGCTACAGCAACCCCTGAGCAGCAGCACCACACTGCGCTGCTGCGCCTGAGAGCATCCCGGGACCTCCTGCGGAGGGGAGCTGTGCCCCAGCAGTGCCGCTGCTCAGAACCAGACCCAGAGGTTCCCAATCACTTGCAAAAGCAAAGAGAAAAAATCCGAGCTGTAGGACTTGAACCGGCTCAGAAACTTTTAGCGGGGCTAAAAGAAATCGGCCACCTTGCTTTTTATAACGGTTATTCTTTACATTGCCAACTTACCCCGAAACTCCCTTACAAAACACAAAGTAGTACCGCCTTCGGTATGACTGAGCAGACACACGGGCAGTGACATTTAGCTTCCCTACCCCCACAAACCTTTTAGCTCCTACTGGAACTTACAGTGCCACAACAGCTATCAGCCTGCGAGGGTGCTCAGCCATGGAGAAAACAAAGCCAGGCCTGAAAGGAGGGTTTCACATGACTGAAAAAATAAAGCCTCTCTTTCCCCTCTCAGTGCAAATAATGCTAGGTTCAATGGGGACCCCTTGGGAGGGGAATCGATCCCACCCACAATAAATAAAGTGGTGCCATTTGTATGTTAAAAGAAGAGCATCACAAGCCAGTTACAGTAATGACCCGTAAAACCGAAATCACAGGAACAGGGCTGTACCAGCTCCGTGATTTATACCTCTCTAGATTGGTAAATAATGGGGACTCTTGCTGGTTTTTTCTTTCTTGTGCAAGAGCTCCCATTATCTGAGCCAGAATTGAAAATGCAAAGTGAAACAGATGTTTGCCAGAGCCCTGGTACTGTAACTCTCTGCACCTTAAAGAAAAAGGTACTATTTTACATTTAAGAAGTTGTCTGTGCAATGCGATTGCTACTAAAAAAGGGAACCTGTTAAAAGGTCACCAACCTTCTCCGGTCTGAAGACACAGCAGCGTCACCCTGCCCTCAGTCCAGTGCCAGAAATGTGTTAACAGCTGTGTCATATTTCAGCTGAAATGCCATTTTCTCAGCTGGAGCTCAGGACAGCTACAGCTCATCCCTGCTTTGCATCCCGGCTTTGTGGAGATCCTCATCCCGGGGGACTCTTCACTCTGCGTATGGAAAGGGGACAGAGTCCCGGGGATGAGGGTGTTTCACTAGCTGGCATTTGAACCTCCATAGGTCTGCATATCTGCTCCCGTGATGTTGCCCCACACAATGTTGTCCTGGAAAGCAGTGCTAAAGTAGGAGCAGGAGACAGCACACAAGACACTTGCTGGGTGCAGCGAGGAGCTGCTTTGCAGAAGAGGCTGAGATGGAGGCACGGGGCCACGCCAGCGGGGAGAGACAAGCAGGTCCAGCGGACAGCCCAGGAGCACCCGCGGGAGGTGAGGAAGGGTCGAGGGTGGTCAGGGGCAGTAAGGAGCCAGGGGAGGCTCAGCACACGCACAGCCCTGCTCAGGGAAGGAGAGGAGGGGTGAAGGTCTGAGCTTAGATGCAGTCCCAGGCCAAGGGCTGGAGACCCAGGTGAGGCTCATAGGACAACTAAAGCCTGTTGGTACATACAGGGCCCTACCGATAGCAACTCTACCTTAGTTGTCTTGCTCTACTATCACTAGCCTGGTGCTGGAGGATTATGCATTTTGTTTCTGCATCTCTCTAGAGGCTGAAAATTTTTCTCTGGACAGTGTGAAGGAATCTCTGGGTCCCTGAGATGTACATTTCTTCAACAGGATTTTCTCTGCCCATTTTAGGTATAGAGACTATGCTGCTGCATGGACACCACTGCCTTGCTTTTGGCTCACCAGGGTCAGTCCAACCTCCCGGCTCAGAGTGACATGGGATCCTGCTACAAGACTGCTTGTTCCAAGCCAACCCACTTGGGCTTCATTCTTCACATCTTTGTCTGCTCCTGGAAGATCTTCCTGCAGCCTAGAACCAAACCATGAGCTATAAACTACAGGTGTACACCAAACCCATCACTGCTTCTTTGAAGGACGGACTATTTCTGTGTATTTACCTCAATTTTTGCCATGCTGTGCAGCACACAACAACGCTGCAGGGAGATGATGGAGGCAAAGATGAAAAAGCTGATCCACAAGTACCTCATCCCACCTCCAGAAGAGGGTATTTGTACCCTGTTCTCCAATTCGTACCTGCTGTGAAAGTCCCTAACAGGACCTTTGGAAAGAGATCTCCCTTCTCAGACAGGCACTGCGTGCCACCAGTGCTGATCAAGTGGTATAAAGCAGAAGGGGTTATCTTTGCCCAGAGAGGTGGGGGAGTCTCCCCCTCTGGAGCCATCCCAAACCCGCCTGGACGCCGTCCTGTGCCACTGCTGGAGGTGCCCCTGCTCTGGCAGGGGGTGGACTGGGGGAGCTCCAGAGGGCCCTTCCAGCCCTCACCAGTCTGGGATTCTGTGATCTTTAGGGTCATCTGTGATGTGTGGTGATGTTAATGTATACACAGCTTTTTGACACTCATTGGTGATGGAAGTGAAGCCTCCAACTGATGCTGGAGGTCATACAAAGCTGGGAAGGAATATCTTTAACACCAGTTTTGGGGTAGATGAGCGTCTGCTGCAGGCTTATTGCTACTTGGGTTTGGGGGTTGTCTCCGAAATGGTGTGACTTGACTTAACCAAGTGAGTAAAATGCACCCATGAAGTACAGAGTCTGATTCAGCAGCTGTAGTCCTTGTGGAGATAAAATAAACATCACAAAAGTGGGGGGTTTTAGACTTTTTGTGACTAACCAAAGAGCATACAAAATTATAAAACTGAGACAATGAAATGCCCAAGAGACATTTTCATGTTTACCTTGTGTGCATTAAAATATATAATAAGGCTTTATGAAATAGGCTGTATTTCTCCTCCAGACATTCCTGATGTGTAATAGGGCTCATTTGAATTGGAAAAAAGAAAAGTCTTGGAATCACTCTAGACATAATCTTGGGGAATTTCCAGTAAATTCAATTTATTTTGGACTTTGCATGTGGGCATGACTGAGCCTTGGAAGGTTCGGGAGAATTTTTTGGAACCTCTGTGTTAGATTTTTACTTGTTACACAAGTGGGAGCCTGAAATAGTTGTATTTATAGCATGAGATTCACTTCAGCTTTACATCTGGATGCATTAATTGAGATCATGCTCTGGCTCCATCCCTAAATGTTTTCCTTTTTTTTGATTGTCAATGAGAGGGAAAGAAGCATTACAGCTCTTCATGTCTATTGTGCCCAAGTGATATTTATGTTCAAAAAAAAAAAAAAATCAGCAAAATATTTTCTCCTCTTTTAACTTTCTTAAGTTTCGCATTTATACCACTTAAGGTCTTGGATCATATGATGAAAGAGAGGAGACTGCCTTCCAGTGTCTGCAAAAACTTTGCATTGGAGACAGTTGCATTTTCTACTTAATTTCTACCGGAGAAGTATGTTTGCTCAGCTTTGTGGCAGTGCCACCTCTCTGTCATATGACAGGGCTTTTTCTTTTATATACTTAAATATATAGAGATAGGCAAAGCACGTGTGTGCCTCCTGCATCGCAGGAGCTCAGGGCCTGAGGGAGCCTCAGGAGATCACCTAGTTTATTTCCTTGCCCCAGGGCTGGATGAGTCCTCCCTGCATCATCCCTGACAGATGTCAGCCACACACGTCTTCAGTCAGACCACAGGGAACGGCATCGAAATTCATTGAAGCACACCAGGATTGAACAACTGTGACTATTGATTTGAAAATATAATCATTAGTTGGGATTGTTTCATTGGAGACAGTCTCTTTTAAAAGTGCTGTGAGTGGGACACCAAATTATCGCTAGCGCAGCGTAAAGCTTGGGAGTGTTATTGTATTCTGATTTACACAGAAAAGAAGCTGGATGGGAGAGGTAGGAAATGGCTACTTTTATTTTTATTTTTTTAGCCCTTGACTCAGATAAAGAAGTTCTCCCTCCCCTTTGGATAGACAAAGAATCTCATTCCTGGAGTTTGAAGTATCTCAACAAGCAGATTGATCACCACAGAGTGAAAGACAAGCTGATCAAATCACCTATTAGTGAACTCAAGCTCATTTTCCTTTGCCAGATGTAGTTTACAATTATTCCTGATCACTTGAGTTTTACTTTGATGACAAATTTGGGTGGGCTGCCCCCCTTGCAACGGTTAGCCCAAAAGCCTCTCCACTCCCTCAGGGACGACAGGTACCTTTAAACTCTCCACTGATGCCTTTGCACAACTATAATTGCTTTTCCAGCAGGCAGGCTGCTAGAGAGCTGGGTCTGACTGTCAGGTGTCTGAAGATCTGAATATATTGCCACGGTTAAGAACCGATGTGATTATGCAAAATTAAGCTCTGTGCACGTCTGGGAGTGCATGCGGGTGTGTAGATGAACTGAACGCAGTAGCTCGCCCTGAAACGTGACTGCTTTTTCTAAGATAGTGAAAAATTTCTGCTGTCAAATAAATGCTCACAGAGTGCTAATGGAAAGCAGAATCTGAGCAGAAATTAAGGTTCAACCAGATTGCACAGGCTGGATCCTTAGTTGGTATAAATCGGCGCCTACAGTGGATCTGACTGCTAGTCTACTCCAGGCTAGTCTCATCCCTCCTGCGCTTGTTCTTTCCACGTGCCCACCAGCACGGAGGCTGGATGACTCTCTGCACAATCAGGATCCATCCTGTTCCTACCCTGCCTGCAGACATGGCTCCAAAAATAAAATACTTTGTACATCTCCGAGCAGCCTGGAGTCAGCGCAAGTGCAGGCTCCTTCCCAGGCCACGCTCGCTCTCGCGAACAAAGTGTAGTCGGGGCAGGTCTTAAAGAGCAGTTTTGGTCTCCTTCCCAGCTTTCTTCCTCCTCCAACCACCCTCCCCAGCTCCTCCTCCAAATACCGCTTGGTGGGACTAAGACAACACTGACGGCTCAGGAGGAGTGTGGAGTTGAAAAGTCAGCGCTGATTTAAGCAGAGAGGGTGAGAGGCACAGCAAGGCGTGAGGAAGAGGCGAGTCCAAGGAGGCCGCAGATAAAACAGACTCCTCTCAGCAGCAGTGCTTTGAAAAAAAGTGACTTTCCAAAATCTCTCCATTGCTGAGACACGAGTATTTCATGCTGGGGGATGTGGCAGCCCATAAGAATGAGAGGGAAGGGGAACACCAGGAGCTGAGAGATGAGGAGCAGCGGCAGCCCAAGAGGTGTAAAGAGAGTGAAGACAGCAGCGGGAGGAGAGGAGCCGGGCCGTGATGTGCCGGGGTGCTTCGTTATTTCACGGAGCACTTGCTCCGCTGTGAACCACCCGCTGCTGGCGGCAATGGCACACGGGAGGATGGCAAAGCAGGAGGGGGAGAGGGAAGGAGGAGGGAAGCAAGAGGAGAAGTGGGGCAGCCTCAGAGGTCCATGTCAGCTCCACTCAGCGGGGCACGCGTGGGAGGATATGGGCATCATTGCACACACCTGCGGAGATCCGTTTCGCTGTTTGAAGCGGGATGTTTTGTAGAAGCAGAGAAAGAGAAAGGTGGAAATAACATGTCAGGGATGTCTGGAGCTGTGGAAAGACCCATCTCGCCAGCGGCAAACAGCGAGAGGGAGCAGTAACTATGCACAGCGCCCTTCAGCATGGAGCGATGATTGCCAGGAGACCAGACCTCTGCATGGAGAGAGCTGGTGGCACACATGCCCACTTCAGAAAGCGTGTCTGGTTTTCTGTCTGCAGCAGCCAGTGAAAGGTACCCCCCCCCCGGCACGAATCCATAGGCCACCATGGCTATAGCTGCGCCGCGCGTGCAGGGTAGGCAGCACCTCCCTCTGAGTGGGGAGGACACTGTTAAAGGCGCTTACTGAACCGTGAGCTCACAAGACAAAACCAAAAGGGGACAGTGGTGGATTGCAGAGTCCAGCTCAAGGCTCCTACATTCACACTGGTGAGACACTCTCCCTGGGCCCACCCCGTCGCAGCCCCAGTAACAGAGAAGGGGGACTGAATGATGGGGCCATAGCACCTTCCCCCAAGGCTGCTACTACCCAATGTCTCCTGTGCTCCAGCTCAGAAGATACTGGAACAAACCCCATCTCTTCCCGCCAAACAGGGGTCAAAAGATAATTTTCACTACCTGATGACTGATTGAGAAGCATATCTTTTACAGAAAGCTTTCCAGAGTCAATAAAGACGAGACATTCAGTGAAGGGATTGGGGATGAAGTCTCAGCTTCTCAAGAGCTAACAGCATCTTTACGCAGTGCTCAGGAGGGCCAGGATTTCATGCTGCATTTCCAGGGTGTGAAATACTGTCTCTTTATTTCCGTGATCCAAACACGGTAGCATAAGACCAACAGCAGGCAGAAAATGGATCCTGATAGACACTGACCATAAACAAAAGTGAAATAAATACTTCTTTTCCTTTAGGCAGGCAGACAATCCATAAGCAGTCAGTCAGCTGAGACTCCACTCTGCTCACAAATGTCAATGAGCATCCCGTGCCCAGTCGCTTGCTCTTCGGTCTGATTTTCCTCTGCTCTCTGACTTGCCACGGGACTCCCCAGTCCTGCTACACTTGCACTGCACTCCGGGGCAGTCACCCAGATGGGACTCTTCCTCCAGCCCCCTTGGCAGGATGTGAATTAAATAAACTTTAAATTCTCATCTGTTCAGGAGTTTCAACTTTCTCTTGCGTGGGCAGCTCTGGAAAGAAACCCCGAACTGCCCAGACGCCTGCAGAAAGGGGCCACATGTGAGAGAGGAAGGACTGCGTCTCCATCACACAAAACCACTTTTGCACCAGTCTGGGACCCCTCTCCGAGTTTCCAAGCTTCCTTCCTAGCCAGTCTGTGCTCTACCTCTGTCACACCCTTTTTGCTATTTAGCCCAGTGCTTTACTGTGCAGATGTATCCCCAGAGCTTTTAAAAGCAAAAGTAAATACCTGTCAATCGTTTTGTCCTCCCTTACAAATCCAGAATACCACGGGTTATTATAAAAGTCCATCCAGATTTAAATATTGTTTTCATACCCTGCTCTCTCTGAAAAGATCTCTAAGTGCTGCTGTAAAAGCGTGAATCGATCGAGTCTCACAGCATCATTTCAGGCAGGTGTCATTAACCCTCCCACTTCACAGTGCTCCTTTAAGGCACAGGGTGATTACCTGACACACCCAAGGACAGAACAAGTTGGTATCTGAGGCAAAACAGCCCAGAAATCTCAGTGCCAGACTCCAGAATAGATTTGATGGGGTGTGCATTAATGCAAAATTAATGGATATCCATCACTGTGCAGCGGCATTTACTAACGGTGCTATATAAGCTACTAAATAATACACAACAATAAAACGGACGTGATTTTGATGGCCAAATGCTCTTCTAGTGTCAGCAACTTCTGTCAGTAGAGGATTTGGCTCTCCAATTCCAACTAAGCACAATTAAAGGAGATATATACGGAACTGACAGCTCAGCTTCTGAGGTTGGACTGTTCTCATTCAGACACAGGTTGAGGCTCAATCATTTTAGTTATTAGGGACTCCTTGTCTTGTGGTACTTTCAGGATGAAAGGGAACGCAAAGGGAAGAAGATAGGCAATAACAGAAAATGCCAATGGGTAAAAAGAAAAAAATTAAGATCCTGGGATTTTTACCTATGTTGAATTCTTCCTTGGCACCGAGCTCTGAGCTCTCTCATATTCCCCATAGTACATATCCCAAGCCAGTATCACCATCCTCTTTCCACAGGTCTAGTCATCATCTCATCCAAAAGAGAAACTGTTAACTTCTCATTTCCTCCTGCTGGAGCATCAGCAAAGGGCCCTAAATGCCGGGGAAAGCTCTTTGCTCTAGATGTGCGTTTGGCTTCCGCCGGTTCACAGTGCCTGCGCTCCCTGCCGCAGCGGCCGTCCCCCCCTCCGACACGTGAGCATCTCCAGGGCAAAGGAAACAAGAAGACAACATTTTCAGCAACAAAGACATTGCAAATCTTCATTTTTGGTGCACTGCATTTTTCTGAAGGCACAAGGGGACATATTTGGTGTAGTTTCAAGACAGAGGAAAATCCCCGACAGAGGGTTCAAATCCCGGCTCTAAAGCAAGGTGGGGCTTCTAAAAGGAGAGATTGCTAGATATTTTTATTTTTTTTTTCTGTCAGGATGAGTAAATCAACGTATTTCTCTTTATCCTCTTTCTTGGAAACTTAGAAATGGGTTTGCTTGAACTTTTTCCTAACCGTGTCAGCTTGGGGCAGGCACCCACTGCAGAAAATTTCAGCCCAAATACTTAGAGGCTGGTGGAATCACAAGGAGTTTGCAGTGAGACGTGTTCGGGGCTCAGCGACAGGCGGCAGCAGCACAAAGAGGGGCTGAAGAGTGGATGGAGACTGAAAGACAGAAGTAAAATTAAAGATTGATTTTGCCAGTCATTTTAAGGCATCAGAAAAGATTCACCTAAAAGGAAGGACGTGACAGGCCAGTGTGGTAAACAAATTAATTCAATATCTAGCTATTACATTTAAAAAAAACAACAAACAAAATACAGATTAAGTAACCCTCAGCTAAGCCAGTTCCCTGGCTGTTTGTATTTGACTTGCCAATAAATAACAAAATCTATCAGCAAAGCTTGTTCACACATTTCTACTTCAGGTACCAATTTCAGCCCCAAGATCAACTCCTGATGCTTAATTAGGTGAATGGAGGAAAGAGATGTTTCCACTGATTGGAAAGTCCCAGGAAGGGAAAACTGATACCATTATGCTTCTGTGGAGATGGAAGGAGCCTTGTGAGACCTGGCGGGTCTGGGATGCAGGCTGGTGAGGCACCCAGGGGGGTTCCAGCACCCTTCCGCGCTCGCTGTATGGAAACAGGCAGCTGCCACGTGATGCACCCAGCGCTGTTCAACTTCACCTGCTACCAAGGGAAAGCTAAAGGTCAAAATATTTTTCAGCAAACAGCTGCAAAAGTAAATGATACGATAAGGATTCTTAAATTGGAAACATCAGCTCCTGAGGCTGGATTTGGGTCTCCTTTATCATGGTGCGAGATGGTAAATAGTCTGCGGGTAAAAAACATCAGCCAGCTTTTCCCTGACTGCTCCTCACTTCAATACTGATGTACCGAGTCTGGTCATCAGGGCTGAGTCTGCAGACGTATCTGCGCAAACAGGCCCCAAGGTGCAGGTTTTCCAAGGCATTTAAACCATTAATTCCCTTTTAAATCAATGGGACTTGGGCGCCAAAACGTTTTGAAAGGTCTGAGCATTGCCCTGTAGTATTTAGGGAAATCAGAGCAAATCTAAGTAAGCCGAGCCAGCACTGGAAGAGGTCTGGGAAGATGGAGCAAGAACCACGCTGTATTTGTACTCCTAGCAGCTATTGGGTCCACACGGGCTTGGTGGGACCTGAAAACAAGCGGTTAAGCAGATGCAGCCCAGGCGTTTTGTTACGAGTGTGCAGTCAGCTCACGTCCTTCCAGCCCAGCGAACACCGGCAGCACCACCACAATTACCGCAGTCCTTACACATCCCTGCATGCCACCTCGGGATCCGCAGAGAGAGACGGAGCTCTGCGTAAATGACAAACTATCATTATCCCCAGGGTGTGGATGGAGAAAGTTAAAGATTGTTAGGGGCCCGGGATCGCATCGCCGCAGACAGCGGCAGCAGGAAAAGAAAACCGCTTTGCCACCGCCCAGCGCGTGCACAAGCTCAGAAACCAAACACTGTTTCTGAATATCCTGATGTTTGGGGATTTCATGCTAACCAGCGTCTATGAATATCTTTTTATTTCAGTGAATAAAGTCTCCTTTCTCATTCTCGTGAAGAGTTCCAGTGGTGATTATCATGCATTTGTATTATTTATAGAAAACTAGCGAATATGGAGAAAACAGCAAGGTTACCATATTCCAAATCCCAGTTTCCTACAAATATGGAAGCTATAATTATCCTGGGTTTGATTCAGAATACATAAGAATGATCAGATCTCAGTTAAAAATTTAAAAATTAACTTCTTCAGCTTGAGTCTGCATCATTACACCCAGTTT
>NW_009646501.1:698019-749930 GCF_000708025.1 Charadrius vociferus
GACGGATTTTCCAGTGCTTGGGTGAGAGGAACCTCAGAAAAACTTCCTGGATCAGGAAGAAATGTGTCTGTGTTGGCAGACAGAGCTTCTCTTTGCGATCAGGCAGAGAGAATCTTCCCTGAAATTTGGAGAATCCAGGATTCACACCTTAGCTCAAAGGAATTTCCCGAGGACCATCAGCAGTTAGCAGAGTCCCTTCACAAACATCAAATATATGGTCCAGTTTGCTGACGTGACCTTATTCAATGAATATTTTGTATCCCAGCATTATTTGCACCTCTCTTCTAGAGCTGATCTTAGTAAATCGCACTTCCCATGTTTAAGCCTACAGCTTATCGACCATAAATTCAATCGAAGCCAAGCTACACCTCTGTACATGCAATGGTGTGCTCTGCTGGTATGGTCATTTTAAAATGCAAATTAAGCTTGATACTGTACATGTTTTTCATGCACAATTATACAACTGTCTTGTCAAAAAATTTGGCCCAGCAGTGCTGCCAGCAAAGTAGTTGATGATGGTTAGATTTATGGGTAAAAGATAAAGCTAAAAAGTGACTTGAATTCAGGAAAAAAAAGTAACATAAAATGCTGCAGACAAGAGCATCCGCTGAGTCCTAAGATCCAACTCTGCCTAGAAATGCCAAACTGACTTAAATTGGAGGATCACATCGTAATCCCATATAATTAATGTTTGTCATCTTGCTGTAAACTGCCAGAATATCATTAGTTCATCTTTTGTATTTCCAGGAGAAACTCATTACTCAGTGAGTGAAACGTTAGGAAATTATTTACAATTATGCTGCCGAGAGCAGTAGGCTAATTCCATCTACTAATTAGCACCACTTACATAAGTATAGGTAGAGTGCTATAAATAATAGCAGTAATGTGTGCCATGCTGGCACCAGCTCTCTGGGTCCTCTGCGCAGCGCTGGCAGCTACCCCCTCTGGTGGCCTTTTAATGGGATTTTGCTCAAACCACAAGAAAGGCTTCTAAAAATTATTTGCCTAAGGTGGAGAGAGATGGAGGGACTTGCAAAGCAGGTATTTCTAACCTCCTTTCTGCAGTGAGTAACCTTTACTTAACCACCAGTTGATGTTTTCCAGCCTGTTCTGATGCCGATGGGAGAAAACGACTTCTGTATGGGCCTTTAGGGGAAGGAGTGCTGGTAGGGGGGAAAACCCCTTTGCTTTAACCTGGAAGGTGTTGTGGAGGTTCTAGGCAGGAGCCACTGAAGTGAGAAGATGCTAGGGATTTTGTGCCGCTGATGGTTCCAGTCTCCTTAACTCAACCCCTGAACCAGGACTGAGTGTTGCACATCCCCTTTGTACTGGACTGTTTGCAGTTCTCAGCAGTAGCAGCGGTTGCACTTCACATTCAATAGAGATTAGACTTCGGGAAAAAAAAATCACGGAGAAAAAAACTCTGCCTCCCTTCCAGCTGGACCAACTAACCAAAAGGCAAAGGAGATTTGTTGTGTTTGCAAAGCACATGGCTCTATGCAACCCACCCGTGCAAACTAGTATCATCTGTACTATTTTTTTTTTAATCTGACCTCCACAAACCTACAGTGATGCTGTGCTGCCTATTTGCTTCCATTCCTCTCCTCCCTCCATGAATTTTTCTCCTCTCTATACAGTAACCTTGATTTAGCAGGAGCTCACCTTAATGCACATCCCACTCTGTTCCTTGGTGACTTGCAGATTGACTAGAGATATGCATTTCTGTATTAATTAATAAAAGCCTAACCGATACTATTTTAAATAAGGACATGGAAGTAACCTTCCTCGGGAAAGCTTTCCAGGCTGTTGACCTTCCATGGAAAAAAGCAGGTCTGAGAGAGGCTCCCTCCGATTGCAGGTGGACCTTCCTCTGGTGCTGCATAGACGCAGGCACCTTCCCAGGACGCTGGGTCCCTCTCGAAGGCCTCGATGTCTGGAAATGAAGAATGCAAAGCCCATATCCTTCCTTGGATCTAGGCTGACAAATCGGCACCTGATTGGGAAAAAAAAAAAAAAAAGAAAGAAAAAGAAAAAGATTAGTGCACACTTGAAATGTAATCTTTTAGTCTAAGCCAGCATTTATCTCATGCATGGTTTCTTTTTTCAATGACTTTAGGGACATCTGGGATGTTAGAGAGGGAAGATGAATGGTGTTGTAACGCCAAGGCATACACTAAAAACAAGTCCAGAGAGCATTTTTCCTTAAGGCATTGAAATACGCAGAAATGAACAGCTGCCATCCTAAACCATTTTAAATATTAGTGACATAATAAAACACTTATTTTCATTGTTTCATATGGTTTTCAGTTTGCACACTTAGCAATAGCCAGAATTCCCTGACTAAGAGCGTGGAATTGGCCAACAGATTCAGCCAAACAGTCTCAGTTGCTGGAGTCCTTATTACAATGTTCCCAGCACCAACTGCCTGGAACCGTTTAATAAGATGGAATTGCAGTTTGAATGACACATATAATCAAAATTTTCATTTGTTTTCAGAAAGAAAATCCATCTAACCTCCAGCAGAAGAGAATGGAAGTGGTTTTGAGGCAGGCGGTCCATGTTCCAGTATCAATTTAGATGCTATTCGCAATATAGGATTTGCCTTAATGGATCATCAGGTCTTAATATAGAGGGAAAATGAAGGTATAAGAAGGGTTATTGAATGAGAAGGAAAGGCTATATTAAAAGACAACAAAAAATAAGAGAGGGAAAATAAAAGATATATTTCTGTGACTGCAACTAGAAACAATTACTACATACGGTGGGATTTTTCAAAACCCTTTGGTCACTTGCTATATCCAGACCATTTTCCTGCTGTGGCAGGAATGTTCCCTACAGTCCATGATCCAATTTGCCAGGCAGTTTTTCAATGACCCATGCAAGACATCAAAATACTCCCTACATGGTTATTACATCACTCCGGTCTCCAAGATGAGATCATATAATTTTCATTGCAGGGAAAAGCCTCCATCCAAAGTGGCTTGCTTGAAGAAGCAGCCAAAAGGAATACTTTATTGCTTTTGCTGCTATTTTAAAACATATAACATTGATTGTTTCCAGCTCGATGCTTTCTCTTTTCCTCCTCATTGTCATTCTCCAAGGAAAGCTGTTTTCTTCCAGTCCTCAAATCCCAATGTTTTTTGTTATTTGCTGTCTGCTCACTCTCTCATGTAATTTCAACTTTTAATCAAATATATTCTTTAGGAAAAACATACCAACAAAGTGTATGCTTCTGTCTCCCTACCCGTTTATCTAGTTCACATTCCGGTTAAACTAGTGGGTTGTTCATGACAAATGTGGAGCCCACAGAAGTCCTCAGGAGAGCACAGGCCAGCACTTCAAACCCCTGGCTCCCCACCTCAAAGCCTCATGGCTTGGTCCCTCAGCCTTGACTGCCCGGTCACCATCAACCAACCAGTTGATGTTGTGAGACACGAGCAGCTCTGCTGGCACCGGGGCACGAGGTGAGCTCACGTCCCATCTGAGGGGCACCAAGCTGGCAGGGTCTGAGCCAGTTCATACGAGGTCAGTCTGAAAAGCTGCAGCAATATCCCCAGGACAAATCTCTCCCAAAAGTCATTCCTAAAGCTCTCCAGCCCCTCAGCTCTGCCAGGTATGCGACACTTGCCTTGTGGCGCGAGAAATTTTAGGATACGGTTTACAGGGCCCTGTGTTTGCCCTTGCACTCACCGGTGTTGCTAATCCTGCCTCTCTTTCTCACGGTGGCATCTAGCTCCTGGTCAGACTCCTCCTTTCCAGATGCTCTACTGCTCCTTGTTGGAAAGGTGCCCAGAATCCCCAGATTATTCCTGATAATCTTCTTCCCTGTGGGGCATTTTCCTGATTTGGTACAGATTAATAAAACCACATTTCCCCACAGCTCGCATTTCTTCACTCTTCCCCAGCCCATATGTCCCACCATCCATAAGTCTGCATAGCCATCGGGCTCTACTACGTCTGCTGTGGGAATCACGTTGTTAAAGGTGGCAATAACAGAGCAGAAGCTGCATCTGCACCCTGGAAGTTATGTGTGCAGTAAATAAAAGCATCACCCGGGTCAGGACCGAACCCCACATCCCTCAGTCTGTGTCCCAGCACAGGCTGCGTGTCAGCCCAGCACCCACCGACAGGGACAGTAAAGTTTTTTGCTGAGAGCCTCCGGGAGAAGCAGATGGTCAACGGGAACGGCTCTGCATGCAATGAGTTGTACTAACACTCTGTCTTGATAAGTCAAAGGCAGAAATGGCTCTGATTTGATCCTGCCCACAGTATTCCCTCTGGGTCAATGGATATCAGGATTTGCTTTGTTGAGCATGAGGGAAGAAAGCCCGGACCTTGAAAGTTACCTTTGTATAGGTGTATAAAACCAGAAATTCAAAGATGTGGATGCATGCACATTCAGTTGTTTTCCTTGCAAACCTTAAAGTCATCACAACAGTTTTTATATGTCAAATTCAAAGGACAAAAGTTTGCTGTTGTTTTATTTTTATTCCCTCTTCTTTGATTTTGTATTTCCAGCATGTTACACATCACACGCTTACACCAGGATGTAAGCCATAAAAGCATTGCCTCATTACACACACAAATGTTTGGGATTAAAATTATAGGATAGTGGCATATATAAGAGGCAGATTATAATTAGTATCTAGACTCTCGGGTGATGAATCACAACAGCGTTACATGCCATCAGCCTTGCACTACGTTGCAGGTCAGAAGTTAATGATCCCAGTAATGCCGTTCAGCTCAAGCCCTGCAGGGCCGGATGCCCATGCTCACGTCTCAGAGCTAACGGGTGACATCGCTTCTTGCGCTTTCCCCGAAACAGAAGGTAGGACTTTGTGACGGGTGCTAGACACACCACTCCAGAGCATGGAGACTATGAAGGTTTATCTCTGGCTGTGGCATGTCAGGAGGGATGAAGTAGAGAGCAAGCCAGGTGGAAAGCTGGAAAAGAATGAGCGGATAGCTATGAGAGTTGGAAATTTTTCAGTTGAAGAAGTTTTTGCAGGAAAATGCCCATCTCTTGAAATGGAAAGTTTCTATAGGGAAATACAAGCCTTCAGAGAACTTTTTTGCTGGAACGGAAGGGCAAGAGATGGGAGGGCAGGCAGGGAGACTACCCAGCTTCCCCGGAGCATCTACACGGGCTGGAACGGACTGTCCCATGACTGACCGTCTCCACAAAGCTGAGCAGGTTCTCTGAGGCCCCAGTACACGCTGATTTAAAAAGACAAAATTAGCAGCTTGCACAACTTGATGACAACGAGATTGAGCAACAGGAGGACCTTCCAGCACAGTGACTATCATAGACTCATCCCCACGTGAGCCCTCTCCACTGAGTGCATTTGGACACTGAGCAGTGTCACTGTAAGCCTTGCAATATTACTGTTGTTTTTAAGAATGTTCCTCAGCTGACTGAACATTTAAGAAGCTGCAAATTCTGTTTCATAGAATCATAGAATACCAGGTTGGAAGGGACCTCAAGGATCATCTGGTCCAACCTTTTTTGGCAAAAGCACAGTCTATACAAGGTGGCCCAGTACCCTGTCCAGTTGAATCTTAAAAGTGTTCAATGTTGGGGAATCCACCACTTCCCTGAGGAGATTACTCCCTTGACCGATTGTCCTCATTGGGAAAAATTTCCCTCTTTAAATACATAGTTCCCTGTTTGCATGCAAGCTGCTCCCAACACTTAGTCTACATTTAAAAGCATAGCATACATACTTATATATATATATAGTCATATGTGTGCTCACGAGACACACACACACACACACGGGTGAACATTTGAATTGAAAAAACACCCTGCATCTCATCTGTCAGTAATTCTGCCCTACAGGGAGACATATGTGCTGACAGTGAGACGATTATGAAGGTGATTGAGCTTTGAAACGTATTGTTGCTCTCTTCAATAGCGCTGATTGGCAGTGGTGATTAAATGACTCAAGCAAGGGGAAGTGGTATTCAGAGGCTGACCAGGCAGATCATGGATGCAATCAGCTTAAGCGTCTGAGAATAAGTGCTGGTTTTCTTCTTGAACGGTGCTGCAGTTCCGCGGGAGGACGGCTGGCAGTCACCCACCGCGTGGAGCTGGGTGAGGATACGCACCCTGGGTGGTGAGGATGGGAGCAGCACTTCAGCTATTTCTGTCTTTTTTTTACTTACCCCATCTGGTGGTTTCAGGGGAAAATCCAGGCGCTCAGTCTCTACACCCCGAGCATCATACTTTTAGAAGGCCACAGTCCAAAGAGCACTTCGTGGTAATTCCCTCTCCTGAAGGCGCTGGGCCTTAGCGCTCCTGCTTCTTTTTTCCAGCTCAGTCACCGATTCACCTTGGGTTCTCTGCCAAGTCCCTCTCTGGCTATTAACAACGCTGGAAGGGCCCAATGGCAAGGGAGAAAAGCAGAGTATTGACTAAAAATTAAAATATGCCCACCTAAGCACTATACACACTGTGGGATCATACACTCATATTGCAAATACACTTCATTTAAAATGCTCCACTGGGTTATATCTGGTGGCATCTGAACCCTCTCTGCTGGCCTGGAAAAGGTTCTGACCTAAGGAAACCACTTTTCTGATCCTGCATGGCAACTCCTATCTCCAGCGGCAAATGTTTACTGAGCTACAGAAAATAGCAACACTATGAGTGTGAGAGCAGAGACAGTATTTATGCATAATATGATACTCCAAGGAACAGCCACCAAAGGACTTCAAATTTAGAGAAGACTTTCAAATGCCCAGTAGGTTTGGTGTATCACGCATCAGATTTCCCTTTTGCAGGTTGTAATTCTTGACTTCCCTCATAAGGCAGAAAACAGACAAATTATTTTAAGAATTACTGACCGCAATTATATTGTCACAGCCTCAGCTCTTCCCTCAGAAGTGACCCAGCCACCGGAGGAACCTACTCGGTGCAAGGGTGACCCAGTCTGGTTCCCAGAGGAGGATGCTGCTTGTATCCTTTTGCAGCACAGTCGTGTATTAACCCTCCTCACCCCGTTGCATGGTCACGTACCTTCCTTTGGAGTGACGGGAGAGAATATCTTCCTCTCCTGAGTCATGGGCCCAGATTTCTTCCGTGGCAGAGGTCTTCCTCAGGAACCTGCAGACTAAAACCCCGCTCTACATTTTCTTATTACTTTAAGGAAATTTCACTGCAACAGGGAAGGGAGGACAGCCAACCTGAGCGAGGTTAAGGAAGGATTTGGAATTTCTGGCGTGCAACTGACACTGATTTAGGATGGGAAGTACACCCTACGCAGGGCAGCCCAAGCACGGCGCTGCTCGCTTGCCCGCCTCGCTTCATACCCTCCTCCTACGCGCGTGCCAGCACAAGCGCTGGGAGGAGGCAGCAGGACAGGCTGAGGAGTGAGAGCCTCCCAGGGGACTGCAACCTCTCCAGCGCCTGCTGCTCACTCACACCACTCCCAGGACTTGTCACCAATGGGCTCCTCTGTCTTTCTTTTCCTAACGTTCATTTCACAAACTGCAAAAGTAACGTCTTTCTGTATTAAAATGTAATTAATGATTTCCCCATAATGAAATTAATAATTAACTGGAAAGACATTTGGACCCTTTGTTGAACAAAACTCACTAATTTTATGATGCATTAGGACTGTCTGGGCCGGTCTGTCTCCGAAGCAGCTATCCCACAGCTGGCAGCGGGCCAGGGGCTGCAGAAAACATGTCTTTTTTTCCCGTCAGAGCATTTCTGACAGGCCTCCACAGCGCAGCAGCAGCTCTGCTCACAGGCACCGTTAGCTCCTGGTTTCTTGGATCAAAGGCAGGAGAACAAAAGAAAAAGGTAAACGTGGATGGGGACAAGGCAATGGCCTCAGCTGACTAGCTCCCCACCAACTACCCGCCATCTGTGAGATGTCCAGGCAAAAGGGTTTTAAAAAGAATTCAGAGGGCACCAGTGGGTACATCTGCTTCAGAGGAGGACATCTCTACAGTAGACCAACACAATGCAAGCCACCAGCTACCAGGCAGGAATGAGGAGTGAGGGTATAAGCACCCCGCACAGCAGTGCCCTGTGCCCTCCACTATGGTCCCCACAGCCCCAGACCAGTTCTCCTCCTCCTTTACGCCAAGCTCATGTCACTGCCATGGGGACTGCAAATAACCATGGTACAACGGACTCCTTGAGCTGAGGCACCGGCACTGCACACAGGACTGACAGATTCTTTTGAACTTGGGTGTTTCGTGCGCTGCAAGCACACAAGTTGCAGGGGCTCGAACTCGGACACCTTGCACGGAAACGCACGAACTGTTTCAGACCTTAGACTCAAACCAACTGACCAGTGGCATATTTTGGCAACCGCCCACCACAACTCGAGGCACGGGTCCTCTGCCACACACCACCGTAGTCAGCTTGCAACTGAGCCAGCTCTGTTCTTTGGGTTTGAAGCATCTTAAACTAAGACTTTAGCTTTCCCTTGAAGCCAACTGAATTAATCAATTCCTCCTTGGCATTGAAATAAAGCTTGCTTTCTGCTAGGTGGGTCAAAAACGCACAATCTATTTCGGCTGTTCTGTTCCCATGAATTCTATTACAATATGTTGCAAAGGGGAAGATTACAGGGAAGGCAGAGCCAGCGGCATGCCTTGCTTTATGAGGAGGAAAAAAACACACACACAATTTATTTTTCATTGCTTTATGATGAATATGAATTCAATTACATGCAGAGGAGAACTGCAGTAGTCAGTCAGAATTATACTCAGCTAGTAGCAAATATAATGGCTTTTAACAAGGAGAGCTTATCATCAAGGTTCAGACAAGCTTGAGTCCGCACTGCACCTGATGAACCTGCACAAGGAGACAATGACTATCACAGCTGAGAATTAATCTCTCATCTCCGCGGCTGGAGGAGGGAGGGGGAAGCAGGGTGTTAGCGAAGCCCTCTGGTCTTTGCCAGGCGTCCAACCACACATGTCAGGACACCAGCCATGGGCACCCGGGAGCAGAAGGACCATCCGTCAAACCGTGAGCACACGCAACAAAAGCAACACAGAAACGCACTCGTCTCCCTTCTTGTTTCTGTCATTTTTCCCACCAGACAAAATGCATCTCTCCTGTCCCTGGGTAACGTTTCCAACAGCCCGGTTAAGCTTTGCCCACAAAGCTCCCCAGCTTAGCAGCCGTGTGTGCAGCAAACAGCCCACCTCTGCCTTCATTCAGCCAGACGTCTGGGAATTGCCGCTACAAATGGCATCACAGCATCGGAACACCCCAGTGCACGAGTGCCTATACATGTCTGTATCCATACATACATCTGTGCCTTTTCGCTTATAAGGCTCTTAGTCACTCCGAAATAACGACCACCCTTGCAGGAGCGATGAGTTCTTTGAAGAGGCCTTTCAAGCCCCTTTTAGTCCTTCTAGTTGAACAGAGATCCTCAATCACTAGCACATCTGTGCTGGGCACAAAGCGCCTCTCAGCACCAGCTCCACTGGAGAAATGAGCACCCAACCTCAGGGAGGGCAGTGGGACCCACCGCACCCCTGGGAGTCCCCTTCCAAACCCTGCCGTCCCCAGGACAGCCCGGTGATGCTCAGTGGCCCCCACTGTCCATCCCCTCTGTCCCGCTCCCCAGAAGCCCCAGTGCTCTGATAGTGGCCACGTTCCCCCAGTGCCACAGCAGCAGCCAGAGAAATCCTTGAGCAAACAGGAGGAGGGGCAGACAACCGCCACATACTGCACAATTATCTCGCGTGCGGTGCAACGCTCCTGGGATATCACTGAAGCTTATACAACATTGCTATGTCCAGGATTTCTTTCTTCAAGGTAGCCCTCCAGTTGCTTCTTGGGGAGCTTAGCAACTCAGAATCAGGAAAGTAATGTTAATGCAACACGCCAAGCAACCGCTTCCAGCCCTCTGCTGGGAGCAGGCATCAAAAGATCATACGTCTTTAGTTACTGCTTAATAAAGTGGTCCTGAGCAGCAAGTCCATCTGACTTGACACTGCTTGAAGCCCTGAAACCCCCAGCAGTGTGTGCAGACACACACCCAGGCGTGCCGCCGCTGTGCAAACACACGCACAAGTGATTCGCTGCCCGTCAAAGCTGCCTTTGAGCCAGACACACCAGCTAGGCAACGGGGAGAAGCCGCGGGGCAAACTGGGGGGGCTCAGGCAGCAGTAAACCAGATGAGGCTGGAAGGAGATGTCGTGTGTTCTGCGTAGGAGATCGCGCTATTACAGGCCAGGCCTGGAGCAGCGGCCACGCCGGGCTGTGCTCCCCAAAGGAGGCTGGTGGAGACAAACTGCCCAGGAGAAACTGGTCCACCTTCCTCTCTGCGTACAGGCAGCGCACATGTGGCTTTCCCTCTTTCAAAACCAAAACGTTGTTTTGGAGCAGCTCTCTGGAAAGGGCTGCTCAAACCTTGCCAAATAACAAACATTTCAAATCTCCTCACTATTTTTCATCAAGGCATTTCATGGACATTTGTGGATTAAGCTTTACTTCTTCAGCATGGAAGGTGAGTGTTGTTACTCTTTAGAGATGGAAGAAATAAGACAAGGAGGGGGGGGGGGGGGGGGATCACATTTCTTGGCCAAACTTATGAATCAAGACAGAGCAGAGCTCATACAAACCCCTGACATCTGTGCTCCTTCATCCCCGTGTGTTTGCTCCTTCTCATCAGCCGAGATGCTCCACGGCAGCGTTGTGGCTCTGAAACGCAGTGACTGTTCTCTTACCCGCTGCCTGGAAAGTATTTCTTCAGTGCCAGAGACACCATCAAGCTTTTGTCCAAACTGCTGTCATTAATTGACTTCTGCTGGCAAGCAGAGAGGGTCCATGTTTGGTGTCCTGCTCAAAGCACGGTGCTGACACCCCGAGGGAGCTGCCCCTCCACTGGGGCATGGGAAGGTGCAGCAGCCGCGTAGCGCCGGCTGAGTCCCACTGCCCTGAGAAACCCTGGGCTGCCCGTCACCCGTCACCCTCTCTCTGTGGTCATACAGCAAGAGACAGTTCCAGCCATTTAACGGAAGAAAAGGCGTTTAATCCCATTTCCATCCAGGTGAGGCTGCCTGCCTGGCTGATGACCCCATCCCAGCCCTGAGCATCCCCTTTCCCGAACCCACATGACGCCGGCGTAAGTGGAGCTCAGCTCTGCTGTGATGGCACCGTCAGCCGGCTTCGGGTCTGGAATCAGACTGCATCATTAGACAAAATCTACGGACTTGAATTCTGCCATCTGCTCACCAGGCTTGATTGAAAGTGTAGGCATTACATTAAATTACCTGATTATGTGAAGGCTGACAAATGATAGCAGATATTACAGCCCAGGCTGAACAAGAGCTTGGACATTCCCGTCTTTACAGGAGGAGTGGGAGTTTTGCCCTGGTAATAACAAGCATTGCAAGTTTCTTCTCTTTATAGCTGGGTTTTTTTATATCTGAGGATGGAGAAGAAAACATACAAATTGCACATAATAAGTGGAACACAGAGAAAAAGAGCCAGCTGTATTCACAGATGTTACAATGCAACCAAAGGTGCTTCTCTATTTTCTCTCCTCCTAGAATATGCCGTATACATCTAATGAATAATGCAAGAGATTTCCTCTATAGAATTAATAGCACACAGTCCTTCTTGACTTGCCTTTAATCACACTCAGCACCCAGTGGGCCTGGGAGGGAAAGTCAGCATTACTCATTTACTCAGGCAAACCCAGTGGGTTTCAGCCATCCCAATCCGTCACAGCTTTAACACTGCAGTTTGGGCAACAAAATCAGAATCCCTGGGCAGCCCTATGAGCTTCACTCCTCACCAGGAGCAAAGTTTGGATTAAAGTCAGTTGACATTTGACTTGGACGCAACCGGTGTTTACAAATGATGTGTGTAGGAAAAGCCTTTGCTTAATTAGAGGGACTCATTCAACTTGATTCATGCACAGTGATGCTTCAGATTTCTATTTCTGCAAATTCATGGAGATCCAGAGGATTTCGCTCACTTAAAGAAGGTAGCTTAGAGGTAGATCTGACTCTATCAGTCCATAAGGTGCACAAAGACTATTTATTCTATTAGACGCCTGTTCCTAGCAGCGCAAATGGTATGGTTTCAAGTATCTCTGCAAGCCTACAGCTCAAGGCTGAAATCCAGTCTTTTCCCAGAAGCTAATGAACACAAAAGTATCCATGCACTTTGCAACACAGGAGATGAAAAGAGAAAAGGAGTTTGGATATGGCTGAATCTGAAAATGATTCAGTATTTGCATAAAAGGGTTTGTAAGTGGTCCCTCCTGATCTGGCCGGTGCTGGTTCAGACCAGAAGACAGCAAGGTGTAGCGCAGTGGGAGTTTTGCCTAAAGAAAAAGTAAATCGAGTGTGAGTCATAGGCAAGCGTTGTTAGAGAATATTGCAAACTGGAGTTCCCATCCATCAGAAAATCTGATTACCTTAATGTGTTTTGTTTAGAAACATTTCCACATACATAAATCACAAAGTTTTCCTTTGCCTTGTTGAACTGTTACGGCAGCCGAGCAGCAGCTTACCTCCACCGCCGGGGCTCATCTCCCCGTCGTCCTGCAGAGCAGAGCCTTGGAGCGATGGCTGTCTGTCCCTCTGTCCTGCCTGGACAGACCAACCCCGGGGAGGGACATGAGCCACCGCGCTCCGCGGGCAGCGGGAGGACGGCACACAACATCTGAACTACAGCTCCTGCAGGGCACTGAACCAGCTCTGGCAAACACAAAGAAATGGGGAATTAACTGAAAATGACATGTTTTGATTTGGCTTAATATGCCAAGATAGTTCGATCTGGATCCACTAGACTGGAATGATATGTTTCATTTCAATCTTCTTGACAAAAGAGAACAGTCTATGCATTGATTTGATTTAAAATCAGGGTTTTTTTTCCACGGAAAATTTGATCTTTTTACAGAAACTGCTTTATCCATATACACAAACTCTTAAGCACCTCTAATTACCACACGTCGGTGAGTTTGCTAACAGACTCTTTGGGAGCTACAAGACTTGATTCTCGATTACAGTCAAGTCATTTTACATCCTCTTACTCCATGCTACCCATAAAGCGGGTGTAAAAATAGTTGTGGAGAACCATTAAGAGCCCAGAGCCAGAATACATGTCTGGCTGCAGACTGCGACAGGCGGGCACAAGAACAGCCTTATGCAAGTGCACAACCTGACCCCAAATTCCCAAACGACATCTGCATGAGGCTCTGCCACTGGCTCTGCTGGCACTGCAAGGTGCTGGGAGAGACTGGGTTGCAGATGTGAGCCGGATCGGGCCCACAAGTGACAACACGAACCGCTACAGCTACATCTGATTATCCTGGCAAGGGTTGCTTGAGCCCCGCGGATTCCTCCTTTTTTCTTATTTGCCTTCCAGGTGTCAACAAGAAGTCCAGAAAAAAGTGCCAAAGTTGGAGGAAGGGGGAAAGGAGATCTTCAGTATGTCTTGAAAAAATATAAATAAACTTCCCCACTCCCATGATGACTCGTATATTTGTCAACTGGTCTTTACGGGAAAGCGGTAAAGAAGATTTCCGATGCCTCATACTGACATATATTCCCACTGAGGAACAAAGTTTGAACCAATATCTGAATTTTAAAATTACTGAGAGGAGGGGTTATCACAACCAAGAATAGCTGTGTGTGAAAGGACATTGATTTCTAGTCTGCTAATAATTTATTTTTACTTTCTTCATAAGCATATTCCAAAAAGCACGTATCCTAGAGCAATAAATAATTCCAAGGGCTGTCCTCGTTTACTTTCCCCACAGCATTCTTTGAACTTGCTTAATTTCACAGCCCAAGGCTGCTCTGGGGTTCAGGTGAATTTTATATTGTGCCCGTTTAAGACGACAAGCCATCAAAAAGCTGCCGTTGCCTCCCTGCCAGTGCAGGTATCCTACCAGCGACGGCTCCCAGCGCTCTCCCTACTGAAAGCTCTCTCCTGATTTTTAAGAAGCATTTTAATTTGGTTTGCATCTGTAGCATCCAGGTGTTTCCATACCCACCCCGTGTTTTCCTTCTGAGCTGCTTTCTCTTCCGGCTTAGGGACCCCTCAGAAAGTCTCCCCAGTGCTCCTCCTTCTGAATCAGCCGGGACAAGAGCTGGATTTTTAAAACAAGGAAGTGGGAAACTGATTGAATGAGCAAACTGAGCCAGAATGAGTGGATTTTCACGGGACATTGAAAGGCAGCAACAGTGCCCGCGAAGTTGATCGAGCTGGTTAAAGCGCGCTGCCTCATCTGCCTCCCTTCCTGCGAGGTCCCTGGAGGTCCCCGGAGGAAAGGCAGAGGGACCACACATTTGGACTGCTAGAAGTTATCCACAACTGCGATTTCGAGGCACCGCAGTAAGGCAAATAATTAAAAAACAACAACAGCATGAACCATCCTTAACATTTTAGCTGGTGGGTTTTGTCTATATGGATCAGCAAATGCCCCAAAGGTATGTGGACACTTATTTTCTCCACAAAGAACGAGAAACTGAGGCACAGACTAATTAAATAACATGTTCAAAGTCATAGCAACAGCAAATAAGTTTCATGCTCAAATACATGGGATGGCAGCTAAAGTTTAGCTGCTTCTGGAAGGAAACTTGTATCTAAAGTCACCGAATCCTGTTAAAACAAAGTCTTGCCCATTGAAAAAACTTCCTTATCCTTAACACCCTGGGCAGAAAATCACAGGACCAAAATTCTTGGTGGAAGTTGAGAACTGAAGATTCATGTTAAATTTATTGCTAAATATATTCCAAATATGCAAAGTGGTCAACACTAGAGGATGATCGTTAATTCCTTGGCTTTTCAAGCAGTCCAGGGAAGCACTGCAAGATAAATAGGAAAATTACAGCATCACAGAATCACAGAATGGTCAGGGTTGGAAGGGACCTCTGGAGATCATCTGGTCCTGACTTCCCTGTGAATTCAGCAACATTTTCTTGTAGTACTGTTCTATCTTTGTCCTGTTGTTTTTGGACTTTTCAAAAACATCTAACATTTCACCTAACGGACATGAAAAAAATCATTGTATTTAGGTATCTTATTTACCAAGCATCTTTGAGCCTCAACTTTCAAACAAACATCTTTGTTTGTCATTACTTGAAAGGCCAAAGCACGCAGCTAATGAGGTCTTTTTCCTCCACATTGATTCATCTGTGAAGTATTCAGCCCCCTGCATTATTGGAAGCAAGAGGGCATTCACTAACAGGATGGAAATCATCCCCAGTGCAGTGGTGATCTAAGACTTCTCTCAAGAGAGGATAGATGGCTATAGGAATTTAGCGTTGAAAAAGGCCCTCCTGGGTCACCCTTGCCAGTGCCGGTGATCGGAAGGACCACAGTGTGTCTTCCTCCTCCTGAGGTTACCGAAGGCCACTGCAGCTCTGAGGGGCTCCTGCCTGGGCAGGATTTCCCTCACTTTGGGATATCTGCTCCTTTTTCTAGTAGGCTGTGCCCTGAATGTTGCCACTTTGAGCTGTGCTCCATCCACTACACTTTCCAAGGCAGAGAGACTTTTTCAGGGTATAAAGAGCCATTCATTTGGCAGAAAGACCCAAGGACCTCAGACGTAGCTGCTTCCTCAGGAGGACTTGAAGACAGATTTGCCCACAGACCTTCTGCCTAACCTTGAACGAGATGCACTTAAAGTCTGCATCTGCTCTGAAGTGAAAGATCACCCCGGAGGCTTGGCCAGAGGCCAATCTTACAGATGGTCCGTGTTCTTCACTTAGTGCAGGATTTGGATGCTCATCCTGGTGGTGGTACGGCTCCAGTATCGGCAGGGCAGGCTGGGAGCACAGGGTGGATGGGCCACCAGGTCTGTGCCTGTCCCCCACATATCTGCTTTGTAAGAGTCACCTGATGACCGAGGCCGGGGAGATGAAACGGCCCGTGGATCTTAAAAGGATCTCGGTACCAACCACTGCAGCAGATGGGATTTGCAGTGCAGCCTGCCCAGAAGGGCAACGCGGATGTGCAAATGGGAGTTTTGGGATGCTGCAGGCTGCTCTTCCCAGGACAGCCGAGCCAAGGTAAGTGTTAACATAGCTCCTGCGCTTTAATTTGTGCCTGCAAAATGAATGCTATTCTCATGGGTTGCAATAAGGTTGTAATACACTTAAATACTTCATTAATGAGGGCTCTGTAAGTACCACAGAGACAAACAAGATTTTAGAGGGGTAGAAGCCTTTGTGCTTTTCCCTTCTCCACAGGGGAGAATTTCAACTCACTGTCCAATTTGCAATTACTAACAGAAAATTTTGCACATGGAGATGGATTTGCTAGCACAGTTTGTGCCTCCATCTAATTGTTTTTAAACTTTGCATCTTGGGAAGAATTAGCAATCATGCTTTGGTGGATCCCTGTTCTTACAGTCTTCAGATTTTTAAAGTTTTTCTTCCCATAATATCCCATATGTTTCTATTGCTTTCAGGGGAGCAGAGCCGAGCCATCTTCTAACTAAGACCTGTTAATTCACAGAGCACATCAATCTACTGGACAAAGCATTTGCAGTCTGTTGTAGAGGTGAAGACAAACTTCCCTAGTGGGGAAAATTATACCAGGAAGGAATGTAAATCTTGTTAACATGATTATTTGTATTCTTTTTAACTATACATCTGATAGATTAATTTTCCTAAGGCTTTTTTGAAGAGAGGAGAAATGAGAAGGTGAGAACAGGAGAATGTCCGATTAAGGTTATTGAGGCCAGTTATTTGCATGGATCCATTCCTTCGAGCCTTGCCAGCACTGGTTCAGGAACACCGGGGAAGTTGAGATGCAATAGTAGCTTTTACCACCTTTCCTGATTTGGCTTCCACCAAAAAAAAAAAAAATTAAAACACTTCAAGGCCTCTTTGACTAATAGTGATGGATAACCACTGCCAAAGGCCACACCATCATACGGGATATGCGCCTCCCATCCACTTTGACATGCACACCCCCTTGGCTTCTGCTTTAAAGTCTCCTGTGTGACCTTGAATGTGAGACAAACGTGATGGACCTTACAAAGGTCTTGTCTCTGATAGCTGTAGAAAAATTCTGAGTTATTTAAATTGTTGTGCTTAAAACTAACATTGGCTCTGTTTTTAAAGTGTTCTTAAATCCTCCTACTCCAGGAAAGAAGATAAAAATATCCCAGCACACCTGGTTAACTTAGCCACTTGTCACAGCCACTGCTTTTTGAGGACAGGTATTTCAAGGTGTTGTCCCTTAAACTCCTTTTTCCAAGCATTTGATGGGTTAGACATTTTAAGATTTAGACAATGTGCACCAAATCAGAGAAAAGGCCAAGGACTCGAGGCACTTGTGTCTGGTGTCAGTATCAGTATCAGAGCCCCACTCACCGCGGCTCTGCAACATCCATCCCTTTACTTTTGCTCCCACAAAAGCCTCTGAACTCATCTCCTTCAAGGGAGACTGGTTCCCTTTCCATTGCTGTATCGTAGGCCTGTAATCTCAAGCAGGCTCCCAAAAATAGAAACATTACCCTAACATCTCTGCCTTTCTAATGTCAGTAAAAGCGGGGCATGTAGTGCTTTAAATCAGACTCTCATTCTCTGGAATAACAAGGATCACCCCTCTCTGGTCAAAAGTCACAGATGGCAGATGTTTGGTTTTATCCCCTTTGGCCGTTGACAGTGGCAGATTCAGAGCTACAAAGCGCTAAGGCTCTGCACCAGCTCTTAGCTCTGGGAAATCCCGGCTGTCTGCTCTCATTCATTCTCCTGAAGCAATATTTAATCTTCCCAACGTTCCCTTCAGGCTCTCTGTTCCAAGGCCGCAGCTAGAAGAATGTTTTCACACAGTCTCAAAGTCCAGAAGTGCAATGCCACCTCAAGGCATAGAGTGAAAAAGTGAATGTGAAAGTTTTTTATTAAAAAAAAACCCAACACAACAAGCAAACAAAAAAAACCCCCGCAAACCACAACCCCCCCTACCATTAAATTGAAGTGACTGCCAGCTTCCCCACCCATGAAGAGACTTGATCTGCTCATTCCTTTGAATATCAGGGCCAAAAAGTCTTGTGCTTCCTTCTCTCTTCGTCCCTTTTTTTTTTCCCCCTCAACAAAACTTCCTTGTTGCAAGAGAAGCACCAACCATGGAAGCACTGAACCTTTGGGTTTGCAACGGTTCACACAAGCTGTATGGTAGCTTTGCCTTCCACTTTGCCTACCTTGAGTCTGCTGGTCGGCATGACCGACTCACGCACTGGCTCATCCATGATGGAGTTTATAACCGTACTTTTTGAAGGAGCTCCAGGTGCCTTTGGCTGTCTGAAGCTTGGATGGCCATGAGCAAAGGGCACCCAGAGCCTTGGCTACTCCTGTGGTTCTCTGGCCCTTAGGATCTCAGTGAAAGGGAGAGGGCCCATGAGGTCCAAGAGCTTGAATATCAGAAAGAACTAAAGCACACCTTGCACCACACTTCCCTGAATAAGATCCTGCCGTGACTACTGCTGCTGTGCTTAAATTTAGGAGTTAAATTGCTTTTCTTCCTTTTCTGACAGATCTAGCCTTACTGCACCCAAGGCAGACACGCAATATGGAAAAACACAGCTTATTTTTTAAGTTGAGGGAAGGCAAAGGAAGTATAGTCAAAGGCTACAAAAGCAGAGGACAAGAACACGGAGAAATTTTCAAGCTGGCTGATCTGCAGGTGAAGGACAAGCCTGAAACAGAACCAAAGCTGCCAACCAGACCTTTGGAGTCATCTGAGGTGAGACAGAATCGGCAGAGATTTCATTACTCACAAATCCCTCCAGATGCCTTAAATAATTCATAGCAAACACTGGGACATAAAGACCAGGAGTCCCATTAGGAGGCACACGGTACTGTTTTTGTTCATTAGGGTGAGTCACACAAAACACATTATTACATAAAGCGGGATGTCTCATTAATTACGTCAGTCTGGGGGCTATAATGTACCAGTGCCTGGAAGAGCTCGGAGAGACTCAGTCCTTGTCCTCCCTCTTCCAGAAAGTCCCACAGCATCTCTCTGCAGAAAGTCACCCATCACTCCCACCCCAGCTATCTCTCGGGGTCTGGCTCCCAGCACCCTTGCCATGTCCCTGCCCGTGGGTGCCAGCACGTGTTTCTCCAGCGATGTCACCTCTCCTGTGAACTGCCCTCCCAGGACACGAGTCTCCTCCTTCTCACCCCACACGAGCAGGGCACAGCTCCAGCCGGGCGCCCAGTGCTGAGACCAGCCAGGGAAAACCCACCCTTGAGCTGAGCTCCTGCCACCACCATCCCCTCCAAGAACATAACAGAGACTAAAGGAGGAGTGTTTATCACTGGTGTGTTTGGAATAACGAGGCACCGCTGCACCGTGGCTTTCAGAGAGAGGGGAACTGAAGCATTTCAACGGCAGCTGCCAGTGTTTGCCCATACAGGCAGGTGGTAGCTGTGCCTGCCAGCTGGAGGGGAGACCCGGGGACCCCGCGCTTCCTAACGCACGCTGTACGCCTGCAAACGCCCACGAGGACCAGCCCTGCTTGCACGGATGCCGCCACAAAGGGGTACCATCCACTTCAGTCCTGCCACCCCCGCAGGTATCCAAAGAAGGGGAGCTTGAATTTCATGAAGAAAAATAAGGGGTTGGCTTTCCTTCACTACACAGATAATGCAGTGCGTGAGGAGAGTGCCCAGATTCCTACGGCCTGAGTCATTTCTGGAGAGAGGGGAGCAAGACCCTGGGGAAGTACTGGCAGTAGCTGGGGAGCTGTAGGCAGGCAACCCACCCCATCTGTGCAGCCTCTGCCAACTTTTGGAGCTCAGCAACACAGCTCCCTCCTACCTCTTCAACAAAACGGGTTGTTACGGGAGACATCCACCACTTCTCCACAGTCTTCAAAAAACTACGTCATCCTGGGGAAGCCCACCGTGACCTCAGGGTCATGGGGTGGACTAAATAACCTGCCCACATCCCCTCCACCCTCCTTTCTACTGTCCTACAGCATTCCAGGTAGGACTGTGCCCAGTGATGGACGCTCGCACCCTTCAGTGATGTGAGACAGAGATCAGGGGCATGAATGGGAATTAGATTCCTCTGTTTGGCACAGAAGAGGATCATATAAATAAGTCAGGGGACCATCAAGCTCTGCACTAACATAACCTTTCTGAATAGCATCGCCTGTGCTTGGTTATACCAAGACTGTGCACTATGGACATTACCAAAATCTTGCTGCAAGGATACAGTATTGGTTGCCCGTAGAGAAAGTATAGACTTTATTGGGGTAGAGAAAGCACAGAATTTACTGGTGGAGAGAAAGGAAAAGGTCAGGGAACATCCTCGCATATTTTGCTGTTCCTTGTGACTGTATCAATATGCAGTAGCAATGACAGGGACAGATGATCCAGAACTCCCTGCATTATTAATATACGGTGAAAGATGAGCAGCTATTGTGAAAAGTATCTGTTTGCATGTTTAATATACCATGGTCTAACCTCAATGCACTGCTACTGATGATGCTGTATTAAAACGCAGCTAACCTTTTAAGAAGTCCCACACTGAACAGAACAAGAAGCATTTGCTGAGTTCAAACACTCCTAAATGTTCCAGGCTTGGAATTGGGAGTGTTAAGTCAAAAAAAATGAAAAACAAATCAAAAACAAACCAGGGAGGTGGGGGGGGAGGGGGGAGGAATGAAGTGACAAATGCCAATGGACATGAAGTAGAAGAAGAAACAAAGAGAGGGGAAATGGAGGTGTGGGGAGAGAGTTCAAGGTGTGCCCAGACTCCACAAACTCCCCTCCTCTCAGCCACATTAGGACTTCAGCTCTCCCCACGGGATACCCGGACCGTGATACAGAGCGATGCAGCACCTCACCTCGTGACGTGGGAAGGTGCTTTCTGACTCCCATTTGAGCCTTCATCTCCGCGAGGCACCACCACTTGTGCGTGCCTTTGCCGAAGAGGAGCAGTTCACCCCGGCACTTCAAATACCAGATTCTCACCCTGTCACTGTGTGACCCAAACTCCGTTCCCAGTGCCGGTCTGGCTTCTGGAAGGGGCTTTCCTCCCTCGTCTTCAGCTCAGCCTCGTGACAACTTAGAAAAAATAAGTAGCGAGATGCCTCTCTACAGCATCAGGGGAGCAGGAAGAAAGGATAGGGTGGTGCAAGGACCAAGGGGGTCATTCTCCTCCATGAACCCCTGAACGGTCACATTGTACCTGATCATGATGTCGTCTAAAGAAAGTATGAATATGGCAGAGCCAGGCCTTCAAGCTCTGTAGTAACCAAGTCCCAGAAATACTTTATCCTAAGCTCTTTAACATGGAGTGACTGAGCAATACATGTAGAAGCCAGCCTTACCGCCTGCAGACAGCACGGAGTCCAGCAGACATGGGTTTCTGCCTCTTATGTTAAGCTTAAATAGAATTATATGGTCTTTAGTTTACCTTGCCGTGCAGGCACATTAGGCATGGATTTCTCTAAAGCCAGAACATCACAAGCTACCCAAACAACCCTGTCATTGCAATTTCACAAATTCCCTCTTTTGTGCATCTTTGAGCTCTGTTTGCAGTAAAATTTCATCTCCTCAGCCCACTGCCATCTGGAGCAAGGTTCAGACTCAGTCACAAGCATAACGGGGAAGGATATTTCTGGAGAATGGTGGGAAGGTTAACGATGAGTATGCTTAGAGCTGGTGATCTCTTTCTGTATCTCACTGCGACATTCCGGTCTCCACTGTATGATCTGGAACCACTAAGTGGATGTTACTGGGAAGATAACAAGAGCTCTGAGATCTGACAGGAATCGGGGACTACAAAACCTCAATGAGAAAAGCTGGGGGAGTCTCCCCAAAGGATTTTCAATCTGAAGTTGTCCCACCCAGGAGACTGGAGTAGACTGTAGATCATCTGCAGAGCATCAGAAGGAGCTTCTCAGCAGCTTCAGGGACTTTACAACTCCCAAGTCTGGGCCAGCTCAGCTCGCAAGAGGACAAAGATGGGTGGTGTTCAGATGGGTTCGTTCTAGGTTATCTGGTAGGCTTCACAGGGAACATAAAAACTTTAATTATCAGGATTAAAAAAGGACAGCAGAGGATGCCTTGTAACCTCCTGGCATGAAGAAAACAGGTGGTGCCCACTGCTTTGCAAAGATCAAGTAACACACCAGCGTTCCAAACTGCCCTCCAGCTATGGACTGGATGACTCCGTACCGGCTTCAGCAATGCACGGCCTCTCCTTGGAATGGCTTCAGCTCTCTGACGACCTTCTTTAGCCATTTCAGTGCTCTTGCTCTTTCTGCCATGGCCCTGCCTTACAGGGCTACGTTCCTCCAACGCTCCACAAGGCAGAGTCCAGGAAGGAGAATAAGAAGAGATGCTATTGCCTTCACCAGGCGGTGTTACAAGCCCACATCAGACAGGCTGTTTACTTCTGCTGGGCTTAGCTGGAGGAGTTTGGATGCTTTTATATGACTTGACGTCCACCCCTCAAGTAATCGGCTCTGCATCCCCAAAAAGGCCAGAGACAGACGTATTATTCTCTGATGCTATTTCTAGCATTGTCCAGCAGACACCACAGGGAAGAAGCCCAGCTGCAGCTCAGGCAGTGTACAAGCTGCTCCTGGCCCGGCCGTTCCAGGCAATGCCTGTCAGGTCTGAGCGAGCCGGACTCCGGTAATGGCGCAAAGCTGTTGTTTGTTAGCCCCTCGCGGTCTCTTGACTTTTCAGTTTGATTAAAGACTATGCTGAACGATAGAATTAGCAAGGCAGGAAGCCTAATCCTTTCGCCGCTCCTGAAATCCAGTCGCCTGCCCACTGAGCACGTGCTCATCCTCGGGGCTACCAATTAGTGGCACCAGCTGCTAGCCTGGGTGCCAGGGCCAGGAGCTATTAGTGCACAGACCATTAGCTTTAAAAGGCATTTGGAACTTCTGAACGTATTAGGGTTTGTGTGACTGACGTACGCTACAGCCATATGCGGCTCACTGCCCTTTCTGTCAACGTTTTTTTCTCCAAAAATATGTTGGTTTATCAGAGCAATCTAGGTGGAGCATCTCATGAAAGCATCTTACCAGGAGGATTCAGTAACTACTCAGTTAAATAGTTGTTACCTCCTTTAACTAACTTCCTTGGCATCTTGCTTCTGAGTTAGGAATGGCAACAGGTTGTATGAAAGGTTGAATATCCTGACTCTATTTTTAGCCCTGTCATTTGCCCAGTTAATGGTTCCAGGGAAGTAATTTCACTTCTTTATGCTTCAGCGACCCCATCTGCAAGATGGTAATGATGAGTCTGTAGCACAGGGCTTTGAGATCCACGCTTGTAAAAAATATAATAAAACTTAGAACTACCATTACTGCCTAAAGCAAGGATGGAGAGGAAGCCCCATGGGCCTTTGCGTATTTTGCAGCAGTACCACATGGATTTTTTTTGCAAATCCTGTCCCACCGTGGCATCAGACCTGGGTCCCCCCTGCTGACCTTGGCCATGGCTGTTCCATCCTCGGTGCAGGTTAGACTCACTGGGGGCTGCTGTTGCCGCTGGGTCCTGAGGAGTGGTGGTACCAGCAAGCCGTGCAGGTCACTTCCTGAGGAGATGACAGGAGATGATGACAGAGGGTGCTTTCGGTACGCACTTTGTGGGCAATCAACCCATCAACACAGCAAGAGGGATCGAGACATTGACTGCAGGTTGTTTCCCTTACGCTGCTTTCATTTCCCCAGTCACAATCACAGCTCAGGGCTGGGTAAATCATGAGCTGCTCACCCCTCTTTCCATCGTTACTTGGGTCAACCAGCACATCTCCACTGCCCCTCTGACTCTCCCACTTCTCTGCCTTGTCTCAGCTGGCATCCAGGAGGGATTCTGCCATGCAGGACCCGCTCTCTGTGAAAATTAACAGAGCTGGACTGGAGTCTACCTGAACGCACTGCTAGCACACTGGTCACATGTTGTCTGAAGCCACTGCAAGTGCCAAGAGGGAGAGCCAGACCACCAGGCTATGCGTTTGTGGCAGTGGGTCCTGGGCAAACACAGATGGAGGACGTCTGTCAGGAGACCACCTGGCTACCCAACCTTTAGCCCTGATCTACGGGGATGCGCCAGGTGGCAAACCAGAGCCTTAACTCCAAAACAAGGTGAAAGCCAGGTTCTCTTACCAGCCCATCTGAGCCCACTGCAATCTGGCTGCAGGGACATCCTCCCAATTCCTTCCCAGCTTTTTGTTTAAAGCAGAGCTGTCATGGAATTTGGACTTCAAATACAAGATTTCTTTAAAAATCTCTAAAAGAGACTTTATAATGTGAAGTTCTGATAAAATTCCCAGGCCTCCCTTCTTCATACAGCTGGCAAATACCAGCAAAATTCTTTTATCACTTTTAAAAATATTTTAATATTATGCCCCTCAGCTGGATTCTTGACATGCAAACATTAAGTCAGTGTCATTCTAAGCTTGTCTTTTTATCTTGGGTCTGAGAGATTTTTCAGGTTCAGGACAGTTCTTCTGTAATTTGAAAGGACTCTTCCCTCAGTCAGACACACAACCTTCTACTTTCCCAGATGGTCTCCTCCTCCAAGCTAGAATAATGTATTTAAATTTATCCAATAGCTTTCATGACTCAAGATTTCCCATAACTGGATGGTTTCTAACCATCCTCTGTTCCACCTGTTCAGACATCAAACCAACCCTCTCACTGGCTCATAACCTGCAACGCTGCAGTTCATCAGTGGAGTGCGATTGCTGTTGGGTCAGGGAGAGGGTTTGAGCTGGTTTAGTCTATCATACAGCAGTTCTAGAGCAGCTTCAGGTTCACATGGTGCACAGCTTGGTGCATGGCAGTCCTGGAGAGAAAGCACGGCTTTTAGAAACTGCTTTAAAGTTGTGTCGTCTGGGGAGGAAGGGTATGTCCTGAATGCGGTCGTTTCAACCTCCTCATCAGGCAGATGGAAAGCTACACTTTTACTCCACCCCAAATCTCTTTCACCTGAATATTTCTCATCAAACTACATATCCAATCCAACGGAAAACTCATTCAGCAACCACAAACACAGCAACTTCACTGTCTGCATAAATAGATAATTTTCTGGTTTGGACTACGGGAGAGAAATGCCAATCCTTGCACACTGATGTTTCATCATCTGCTTGGATTTCTTCAAGACAACAGGCAGTGATTTTAAATAGCATATAAGTGATCAAGGCCCCCCTCGTCACCGCTGTTCATTGAGACCTGAGCTCCTGTACTACACAGGTCCTTTTGGAAATGCCACCGGTGCCTTCCAACTCACAGGAGTCCTTCTGGAGCAAAGGTATTTTTGGAGAAAAGCATCCTAAATGATACTGACATTCAAGAAATCCTTTGAAATTGCTGGCAGGCATGAGTGGTGGCTCATCATAGCCCCGAGCAGCTGAAAGCCAGATGCAGGAAAAGCAGGTGGGGGAAGACGAAGTGAGATGAACAAGCTCAGAGAGGGGGAGGCGTGGAAGGAACAGGGTAAGAGTCTGGGTACTGGGGTTGGATAGGTTTCAAAGCTGCTTGGGTAAGCTGTTAGATTGGTTTTAAAGCGTAGGTTGGCATTTAAGAGGGCAGAAGTGAACTGAACTACAGGATACTGCCCTGCCACCATCCTCCATAGGCTATTCCCAGCTACCATAGAAATTACGGGCTGTTTGAAACCCTTACTCTGCCCCAGCCCAGTCCCCACGGGGCACTTAATGTGCACAATTCAGGTAAGAACCTGGCTCCAGAGAAGAGCAAATGATGACCAACAAAATCTTGCTTCAGTAGCCCAACGCCACTGATGATACGGCACATTTTACTACAGCCAGGGTTGGCTGTACCAGCTGCCTTCCTAAATACAGACAAGGGTCTTCTAAATATAGACGATACGTCTAGAAGCAGAAACCCAAGTGAATGAGAGCTGCTGCATGTTAGAAAACTAAGCCCCTTGCCATAAAAGACAAAACAGGAAGAGAAGATCAGCAAGGGCAAACAGGCAAGCAATTAATTACAGAGTAAATTAACTAACCAACCGTGTACCTAATCGGACAAGAAATATTATAAGCATAAGCCAGCAGGTTCAGTACCAAAATTTTGGCAAAATTTCCATGTATCATCCTCTGGCTTAAGCAACAAAGTTCTGCTCGAACGTGTCAAAATGGAGCCATCAGGGAGCACCATCATCACCAAAGTCCTCACGTCAGGGCTCTGATGGCAACATGAGCCCTATCCATAGGACCATAACACCGTAGGTGTTCTTTGCCGCAAAAACTGTGAGACAAATGAGGCAAAAACCTTCCTAGGGTTGAGCCCTGGTAAATTATTCCCACTGTTTGAGACATCTAGGGACAGTTTTGAAGATTTGAATGTTCAGAAAGCTGTGAAAATCCCCTAGAAAGAAAAAATAGTGCCGTAAATAAATAAATCATCAGCCCCAGCAATTTTCAAGTTGGAAGAAGGAAAATCAGTGGACACTGTTCACAGGTCTTCTGTGCCTCGTTTTCTCAGTTACAAAACAAGACACTGTACAACAAGCCTAGGATATCGTTTAGAAAAATAATAAAAAAAATCCAGTCATGACCAGGTACCATAGAGAAGTACATCCAGGAAGCAGTGAACCTGTATCCCACATAGGGTCTGTGAAGAAGGACCCAAGAAAAATAGGGAGAAACACTGCAGGGGTGCCAAAGCACTGAGCAAAGCAAAACTTCAGCAGAAAAATTTGTGTTGCCACGTCTACATCTAAGTGCATAAGCTAATTTAAAGTTATGCACATAATATTAAGTGAGGCATTTCCAAATATCTGAAGACAGTATCACTTGTATACGCTTCCTTGAAGTTACTTACATGTTCCATTGGGCTGTTACTGCTTTTGAAGAGCAAAACAGGAAGACAAGGCCACCTTTTTCCTCTGAAATTCCACACTGAGACCCTGTGGAGAGCTCTGGTGTCTGCCTTTTATGGCTGCATAACGAAACCTGGCCAGTTCCCATAGTGTCCCGCTGTGGTTTCATTTGCACTGGGAGATAAACACAGAATTAAGTGGTGGAGATGAAAGAAGCTGGCCAGGAGGTTGCCTGAGAGTGTCTGAGCCTGGGTGCAAGGAGCTGTTGCTGACCTTGGGTCACTGTCATTCCTCGCTGGGGCTGGAGTTTCTGTCCTCATCTGAAGCAGTTCAGGTCCCAGGTGACGACAACATACCCGATGGATAAAGGACAATAAGTACATGGCACCAGCATCAAAACCACAGCAAGGGTGAAGTCAGGTAGGATGCACCCAGGAAAGCCCCCGAGGAGATCATGAGATGATGGGAAACATGCCTGCAGCCCACTGATGCACTCCAGGAGGATGGGTTGTTTTTCCACAGCAGCAGCAGCAGCGGCAAAAGAAAAGAAAACAAAAACAACTAAAATTGGGTTTTATTCGCTGAAAGCAAATGTTCTCTTCCCTGTTGCTTCAGCAGCCTAAGGAAAATCATGCAGTTTTTGTCAATATGCCCGAGGAACATCTAACCCTTTCAACATCAATGTGTCATTTCCCATAACAGCCCATCACCGGGCAAGTCCTACAAACAAGCCTTCATGGCCAGAATATATGTTTCAGTGCATTTTGCTTTCTCCGACACAGCTCCCCAGGCTGCTTGCTCAGGCTCCAGGCTGCTGTCTGGAGACTGTGAACGAGCAGTGGTTGGGACCATCTCAGCAACGGCAATCTCAAGGCTGCTGCTAATAAGACAAGTCCACGCACATCACCGTCAGAGCCGCATTCTCCTTGCCATTGCCAGGCTGCCACGCTCCCTGAAATCCTGCCTCCCACCCGCCAAAGGGTGGTGGGTCAGGGCGAGCCCACACCACTGTGGAGGTGACGTGGCCAGAGGGTGCTGCGAGCAGCTGGACCTGCTGCGGGGACACCAGGGGATGAGGACCTGCACCCTTGTGGGCGAGAAGTTAACGGGTAAATGTCAGTAGAAGGCACTTAGGAACATGAAGGGTCTTGGGGCTTGGAAACTCACTGTTTGGCACTACCAACAGTTCCTTTTTTGTAACTTTTTATGTCAGCTGTTATAAAGGTGGGGTTTTTTTACCTGGTTTCTGCCTTAAGCCACGGCCCAGCACCTCCCTGAGAAATTTAACTGGACTTTGACCAATATGCCAAGGCCAAAATACTATCTGGTATCTGAAATACAGGCATTTCCCCAAATAATCCAAACACTGCTGCATTTCTTTTTTGAGACAAAAGGGGTTTTTTACGCTATGGATTTTGCTGGTTTTAACGCTAATATTGTAAGATCAGATTTGTCTCGGGCTCCCACGCTTGTAGTTTGTACATTTTAAGAATCAGCGAGGTTTGAACTATGAGGCACGTGTGCTGGGGTGACGATGCTACTGCAGTGCGTTGCCCTAACAAGTTTCGGAGAAGCACAGCAAGGGCCAATGTTACCTTGTGTAACTCAGGGGTCCTGAGGCCACCCTGAGTGGTCCTGGGGATGGAACCACCATGCAAGGGACCAGACCCTGGTCTCAGCTGGGCCAAGCAAATCAACTTCATCGAAACTCCACCTGCTCCAGCCCTCCCTCAATTTGGCCCAGAACTATTCATAATCCAGATGACAGCTTCGTCTCTGAGGGTACGGGCAGAATGCTGGAAATATGTGACTTCTCTATAATAAGTTTGGCAAACAAGGCTATTGCATGCCAGTCCCGCAGGTTTCATTAGTCTGTCTCTGTCCACGGCGGGCTGATCCTGCCTCTGTCCTCTGAAGTGGCTGCACGCCAGCACCATCCATCTCTCGCTGTCCTCTTGGCTGCAGAGTCCAGTTTTTTAACAGACATGGTCTGAACAGATTCAATAAGTGCCTGGTGGAAGGAGCAAAGCTGCATCCCTGAACATCCTGAAGGATGGCTGAGCATTAGGCAGTCCCATAAATGATTGTCTTTCTAAGGTCAAAGGGTGGAGAGGCATGGTATCGCCATGACAGATTGAGAGAGATCGTTAATATGGTATGCATTATCCCATATATGATTCAAATCTGAAAATAAGATGCCTGGAAGGAAGTCCCCACTACACCAAAAGCAGAGCTCAGCGGGGTTCAGGTTTGTGCATCTTCTGGTAGACAGTGAGTTTTGCTCAGACAGAGAGGCAGAGCAATGGAGGTGGCCAGAACACACAGTTTTTCATTAAACTGTAATGAGTTAATGAGTTACTGGGACCTTTTCTGCGGATCAGCCTGGAAGTGCTATTTGGGCAGGCAAAGATATACTTTCAAAGTTCTTGCATTTGAATTTCTTTTTTTGCACCTGGGATTTGTGATCAAAGTTTTATTCTCATAAGCAGTTTCTACAGCTTTAAAATGCCTTCACATCTATTTTCCCTAATTTCTATTTATAGCAGGAAGAATCAGCATATACATTAACCAAAGCTTTGGTGAACATCAAGAATTCAGGAACGTCCTGTGTAAAAAAGCAAGAAATCAACTTTAAAATAAAATAAAACCAAAAACAAAACCAGAAGATGAAAGAAAAAAACTCCAGGTGGTAGGGATTAATCTGATTTCATCTAAGCTTCCCCCAAATGGAGAATATTCTTCAAAAGTCAAACATGGAGCCCTATTTCATGTTCTCTACAGTAACCTTTAGAGTTCAGAACGCTCATCTGTTCATCCCTCCAAGTCCCCTCTCGCAGTGGCGTTTGCAAATGACACAAACATTTGACTATGATCTGTGCTCTCCCTAATGCAGCCGAGCCCGCGCACGCCTTGTAACAATTTTCTCTGGAGCAAGTTCAAGCACAATTTGCTCATGCTGGTATCTATCTGTCATCGGATGTGTCAGCTGAATCTCTCTCAGCTCGGGTGGGGAGGAAGGAGACAAAAGGTCACCTACATACGGTATGTTCTCCAGGAGGCAGGAGAGAGGAGGAGGAAAACTAAGGTTTCATCTACCTGACAGGAATCAAATGGTTGGGTTTTTTTCCCCTTTTTCCTTTCGCATTTCATTCCCCACGCTAGCAGCGCGACTCAGTGCCTCTGGTAGCAGGTGGATATGCTCAGGACAGATGAAAATGAACCAGATCCATCGGAAAGCTGGGAGATTTGGTGCCGCCAAAAGGTAGTTCTGAAGGTTGCGATGCCCTTCCTTAGAGTAAGGATCACTCTCCAGCCTTTGAATGCCGACAGTGCCTTAACTCCCCAAGGCTGCGCTGTGCACCAAAACTAGGTCTGGTTGATACAGCCAAGGTGCTTTCAGGAGCCAGCACGAGGCGCTTGGGTTCATGACACTGCCCCGGCTGAAGGCACACCGCGTTGCTTGGGAGCCCATCCTCCCGTGGGAGATGCAAGCAAGAAGGGTGACTTCAAGTGCAGTTCTGCACTGAAAAGGGGTTAATGAAGACACAACCCCTTCTTTCTCCTTGCATGTACTCATAACTGCGTCTGATTACCAACTGCACATGAGAACACGGGGCACCGTGACCCTGGGCTGCCCCACCGCAAGCTGGCATGGCTTCCATAGAGTGTGCCAACAGGAGACGTGCTCACTGGGACGAGGAAGGACTTCACAGCCTAAGCTTTAACCTGCATTAGACACTGAGCTCAGGTACCTTCAGCAGCTCAACAATTAGGATACCTAAGCTCTCCGAAATGGCAATTCTAAGCATACCAATTAGGTGAGTAAAGCAGATCATACTGCTCCAGTTCGACAATGGATGCTGGATGCTGCTGCACGCAGGGTGGTGACGACCCTGCTGATTGCTGGAGAGCACCAGCCTGACTCACAGGTCCTTGGTAGGCTGACACAAAACAGGGCAGATGTGTTTTGGAAACCACTGCAAAACTCCAATCCCACCAAGGACCAATGCAGCTCCTGATACAGAGCAAGGGCTTGCCATGCTCCAAGAAAACCAAACTCCAAGGCATATCCTGGGGTGTGAAACTTGGGTTGCCCAGCTCCACTTGCTTAGGGAGGAGTTTGGACTAGAAAACACAGCAGAGGGAAACACGGCATGTGGTGTGGTGTGACCACTGCCCACACAAGAGCCAACCTCTGTCCCTTCGTACACAGGGCAAGACTGCTCTGGCCTGGGAGAGAGACAGAAAAGTGGCTGGAGTGGGGAGAGAAGCCAGAGCATCCATCTCCATTGAAAAAGGATCTTAGCTTTACTGCGGGTAGAACCACCAGGATTTTTATATCCTTGAGTTTTATTTTGTTAGTGTTTCTGTATCTGACACCAGACAAAAGGGATTCTGGGAAAAAAAAATATAAATGGTACGTTTAGTGTTTTATAAAAGGAGATGTATGATCTCAGTCATTCAGTGAGAGCAGAAGACTTACGGGGTAGTAAGGAATAGAAAAGAGCTTGGAGATTTATTTCCCATTAGAGCACAGCAGATGGGGAGGAAGGGGGCACAGACAAAACCGAATTATTTGATGTGGAACCAGAGCCAAAACGTGGAAAAGGCAAAAATCAAATCGAGACAGGCTGAAAGTTTTCCAGTGAAGCGTTTCCCTCCCCCCAGGAAAAGAAGTATTTTCTACAAAAGGACATGTTCAGGGACAACCCCCAGTTTTCATGAAATTGTTATTATTTTTCAGTTTGCATTGAGTAACCAACCCAAAAAGGATTAGCACCACCAGAAAAAGAAGTTAGGTTGCAGCAGACTTATTTCCATTGAAAACGTAGGTGAAAGCAAAGGCTTATGTGCAATTCTTCCATCAATAAAATCTAATTTTCCAACCATTTCTAAGGCTGAGGTGAAAAAAAGAGTTAAGGAAAAACACTCTCAGGGAAAGCAGGCTAGATGCTATTGACAGTAAATCTACAGAAACTTTTACCGACCCTGCTGCTGCTGTTACCCGTCAATCTCCCAGAGTCGCCATGTGAAGGATAACCACGTCCTGGAGGACAGCCCGATGCTTACAAGAGGGACAGGCTTATACATCCAGAAAAATGCTTCCTCCCCGCCCCACCCCCAGCCATATCTCTTCATCTAATAAAAGGTTTTATCTCTCCCCACAAACCTTGTCTTACCGTGACACTTAACCCTCACTAGCTGCAGACATCCAAAATAACCAAGCCTGTTCCGGAGAATGGGAGAGGACTGGGACGTACGGAGGCGGCGCGGTCGGTCTTGCAGTGGAACGCATCTCAGCTGGGTCAGAAAAGGAAGATAGCTGCCCTGCCCGCCAGGAGGGCAGGCCCACGGCGGACCCACTGTGCAATCCCACTCCACTTAGAGGTTTCTTTTGCTGCGCCCCTAACCACGCTCCCCCAGGCATCTCCTCTCTCCTTATTGCATCCCTGATGCTTCCTGTTGCCCCATTTCCAAAGTCACTAAAATAGGAAAATAGAGACAAACACCCACACGATGCAAATTTAGTAACATGAATTGGAGAAGAGAGAATTTTTTTTTTCCATGCCGGCTGTTCCCAGCACACAGCAACAATTGGTGCAAACTGTACACTTTGCAGTATGTGTCGGTGCGCAGAGACCCAGACACAGATTCTGAGCAGCAGCAGCAGCAGTAGCTGTGACAAAGCTGATTTGTAACAACCATCTTAAAGTAATGAAGCAACGAAAACACCCAACTATTCTACTGCGCAGCCAAACTAAATGCCTTTTGGTCCCTCATGCATGAGTCTTACAAGTGTTAACTTTTCACACTAAAAGAAAGAAAATAATCCTTACACTTTAGCAAGAAGAATGATTCAGATAGCCCCAGGCAACAAAGATCTGAGCCAATAAAGAACAACAGTGTTTGACTGTCTTTGGAAAAGTATTTGCTGATTATTTTTTTTCATGTGCAACGTTGCTTTAAGCTACAAAAGACACGGAGGTTAATGGCAGGTCACTAAGAAGATGTTATTGTGTTTTTTCTTTTCACCATGCCTTCCTCCCCTTTTCCAGAGGTGTGGGGCCAAATGGGAGATGGGGCTGGCAGTGGCAGCCTGGACCCCCGCTCTGTAAGCAGAGGTCAGCCCAGCCCTGGGTCTGAGCTTTGGGACCAGAACCTCCTCTGTTACTCCGAGAAAGAAACGCAGCATCGCTTTTGTAGAGACTGTTCCAATGCAGTTTTCAAAAGCAGATGTGCACAGAAATAAAAGCCAAACATCCGTCAGCTCTATGTGACAAACTCAGAAACAGCACATATGGTGGAAATCTGGTAAAGAAAGGGCGTGGGAACGAATACCTTGAGAGTTCCCCTTATTCAACCATCTCAGCACTTCCCATCTCTGAAATAAACCTCTCTGATGGGCAGAGTACCTTGGAGGAGTCCCTAGCTGCTCTGGACTTGATAGCAGCAAATATTTTCTATCCAAAGTGAAAACAGCACCTGGAGAAGACAGTCAGTAAAAACAGGTGGAAAAGAGGGTGGAAACCAGAAAAGTAACTGAAGCACCAGGGGGTGAAATCCTGGCCTTTCTAAGGCAATGGCAAAAAACTCCCATTGGTTTCCAGAGACTCATGTAAGTTCTCCTGTCATTAGTAACATCCAGACGAGCCCAGAAAATTTTATCAGGAAGGATTATGTTCACTCTGTCCATCATTCCTTCTGCAGTTCCATCACCGTGGGAAGAGACCAGGTAAGGTCCCCCATCCTGCCGATAGCGCTGCTCTGATGTGGAGGAGGCTATGGCCTCTTGACCTTCTCTACTGCCTACAAGGTAAGGTATAGGGCCTTTTTGTCTCCTGCTTAAACAGGATTTCTAGCATTTCTTTCAGAATGAGGAGCATAAAAGAACTCTGTCTCACAAAAATGAATTTTGTAAATGAATGCTTCCTAACAACCTGGTGAGATGGGATGGAGGGAACGATCTCTCTACCCTGCACATGAGAGCATGCCTCTGCTCCCCTCTGACACAGCCTCCACAGGCTGCCGTAACGTCCAGGGAGCAAGCCTCATCCCCGACGGCCGCCCAGCAGTCCCAGGGTGAAATGAGATAAACTGACCTCCCGCTTAGCAACGGGAGATGGCTTCCCCAGAGCTTCCTTCCAGCTCTGTAAATCAGTCATCCCAAGCAGAGGTTGGCCGGAGGGTGCCTCATCCCTCCCAAGGCTCGGAGCCCTGCCCTCCTCTCCCAAAGCCGTTTATTTGGAAAGGGCGCAGAGAGGTCCCAGCAAAGCTGTGACTAATGCCTAGCTAATTCCCAGAAGAGAAGGCAAACCAGCTCCCAAGGAAACACTCTCATGCTTTCCTGACCCAGGCTGTGACAGTTTAAGACAGAGCTTGCTCTTACCAGTAAAAATAAACGCTTTCCTCATCAGAGATTACAGAGGGCAGCTCTCCCGTCTGTGTTCCATCTGCAGGGCCAGCGGTGCGAGGGCGGGTGTCAAGATGTTGAGTACACCGAAGATCTGCAGCAGTGCACCAGAGGTGTTAACCTAGGTGCAGGCCAGAGGAGAAATTTAGTGTGTCTCTTGTCCTAGCCTTTTTAGGTGTTACATGCTGAAGTCATTGGTTGGTTTTCATTGTCGAGCTCAGGCAAAACTTACCTTCGCTCTCCCAGAGTCGCTGTTTCCTACTCAGGGTTTGAATACCAGAACGTAGAATCATAGAATGGTTTGGGTTGGAAGGGACCTTGAAAATCATCTCATCCCACCCCCCTGCCCTGGGCAGGGACCCCTCCCCCCAGCCCAGGTTGCTCCAAGCCCCGTCCAACCTGGCCTTGAACACCTCCAGGGATGGGGCAGCCACAGCTTCTCGGGGCAACCTGCCCCAGGGGCTCACCACCTCACAGGGAAAAATTTCTTCCTGATATCTATTCTAAATCTCCCCTCTTCCAGTTTGAAGCCATTCCCCCTCATCCTATCACTACATGCCCTTGTAGAAAGTCCCTCCCCAGCTCTCCTGGAGCCCCTTTAGGCACTGGGAGGCCACAATGAGGTCTCCCTGTAGTCTTCTCTTCTCCAGGCTGAACACTCCCAACTCTCTCAGCCACTCCTCATAGGAGAGGTGCTCCAGCCCTCGGATCATCTTCGTGACCCTAATGTATAGTCCTTACTGCAATGTTCATCATGTTCACAGCTGTGAAACAGCTCCCAACTTCTAGACTTTGGTGGAAGCTGCTCTTCACTTAAGCCTGGAAAGGAGGTTCTGAGAGTTGCAAACAAGCAGCAAAGATAGCACTGCTTAATAAATGGAAAATATGGTACACATGAGCTATTTGCAACACAAAGCAATAAGGCTCAATGAAGTTGAGAGAATATCTATTAAAATGAAGAATACTTCAAAATTACAGACTTTTTTCCTCCTCAAATGTTTATGTTTTAATTAAGTATTTTTAGCACTTTGTGCTTCCTACATTATCAGCTAATTTGTAAATTCCAGTGTCTTTACATACTTTTTAAGCTACATTTGTTCTACTGACAATTAATACTTTATTCAATTAATATTTTTACATTCACCAAAGAGGTATAAAATCTTTCATCTTTGCAAAAGAATATTCTTTTAATGATCTCCAATGTTCTGCTGCAGGCAATATTTTGCAGGTGTACACGAGAGTTGGGAAACAATTACACAGAGCTGGAACTGCCAACGGTCTTTCTCCGTTTGGAGGAATGGAGGTTTCCAGCACTCAGTAACTTATCTTTAGGAGAAAAGGTGTTGCACAAAAATAACCACAGTTTAGTGAGCATTGTGCATTTTGCCCATATGAAATTAGGTAAGTTGTCTCTTTGTAAGGAAATACAAAATCTCTTGTTCCACTACTTCACTCTGGTCAGTGGGCAGGACCACTAAAGGACCACTAAAGAATATGGAAGCTGATGAGAACCTCACTCTTTTCATGCATGATTCACCCTTCTGCAAGGGCTGATTTCAAGGAGTTTTACCCACCTGAGGGTGTGAGCAGAGTGTCTCTGTAGCATAACTTTATAAAGCAGAACTGCAAAAGCTCACTAAGTCTGAACTGCAGAAGGAATTCAGGTTTGAGCATGTCAGCAAGGAGCAGAAGTACCTCAGAGCACAAACTACAACATAAATGACCCATGGCTTTCTGTACAAAAGAGGGGGAGTTCATAGGATAAACTATCACAAGGAAGGAAACTATTTTAACCATATAAATGACAAGCCTATTTTAAAGAAAATAGGTTTTGGGTTAGCAGAAGTAGTTTCTGATCTAGGAATACTTTGCTGGTGCAGAGGGAAGCCAGTATCCAACTCTGCTTTCATGATGCTGTGCCAACACAGCCCGTTATGCAAGAGAGGACTTTCAAATCCTTATTTAAGAAAAGAGGTCAGACTGAGCTCGAACAGTTTCTTGTTGAAATGCAGCTTAATGTAAATTTGACTAACTGTCATGGCTCAGTGCCAGTCAGCAGCTTCAGAGAGGTTTCTGAGAAAGGTTCTTCAGCCTTCCTTGGCTTCAATCTTCCTTATTCAGGGAATGAGAGTAAAGCAATGAGATTGAGAGGTGTTCATAAAGGAAAAAATTACAGGGTCTTGCCAGGGGATAGCTATAACTAGTAAGTCAAGATACCCATGCCAGACAATGTGTCTGCTGGTTTTGTTGCTGGACTACATCTTTCCTTAAGGGAAGCAAAGAGAGTTGTCGTCTGTGGGTGAGATGAACAGAAAGATGAAGCTGCATGTGCTGCAGAGATGAATGTGTCACATCAAAGTTCATTTCAAGCACAGGTTAGGGTGGACTGGAGGGTGACACGGTGACAAAAGCTTTTATTCATCCTAATTTCATGGCTAGGTTTGTGTAAGAATGAGGAGAACAATTTTGAAAAGTGTCACCACAAATGTGTTTGTTTATTTTGTTGCATTTTTCTCTTAAGGCTTAAAACTTGATGTATTCAATCAATTCTACTGCTCCTGTTACATTGAGGATTAGTTAATTGCAGAAGCAAAAAGGGTGACTTATTTATTATGTATAGAGCTTTGGAAAACTACAAAAAGCAGAAACCTAGACAAGTCCTCACTCCTCCACAACTCCTCACTAATGGCCTTCAGCAACGAGGAAATGAGACAAACTCTACTAAAAATGCAAATAAAAAGCAACATATGAATTCAGGCCTCTGTCTTCATTACAGAATCAATGAGAAATACATGAATTCAGACAGCCAGAAGTTTAAAGCTGAAAAAAGGAGAACAAACCCTAGTCTTTCACATCTGTAGCCCTGGCAGCAAGGAAATCTTGCCAAATTCCTAACCACTTATATGGCAATTTATGCCTCCTCCCATCACCCCATGTGTGTTCTTGTTGCCTATGTCAACAGTTCAGAGAAGAAGTCTCCAGAAGAGAAAGGCCAGTCTTCCTCTGGGGACAGGAGGAGCCTCTCTTGAAGTCTCTTCCATGATGGGAGCGTGAAATCATCAAGACCCATTGAACTGAACCTGAGCAAAATTTAAACAGGAATTTTTGACCGGTCCAAAAACCCTCGCCGCTTCTTCCCAGATCTTTCTCTTGCAGGTGCGATGCCTGTCCCGCTGCAAGAAGGGCTCAAGCGCGGGGACAACATCCGCTCTAAGGGCTTTTCAGTCATGCTAAACAGCAAGACTGATCAGCAGCTGCATGAGAAATCCTCTTCAAGGGTAAGCTTCAGACACCCAATCTATTCTGGATAAAATATAAGAACTTGAAAAATACAACTGTGATACCAGCTGCTTTTGAGGAATCCATTACACAGCCATCAGCTCACGACAGCTCTTGGCTTTTAAAGACTGAACCAGTGACACGGAGGAGAGAGATCTACATGCAGCTACCTAACCTCAAAGCCCCTTCGTGCTGAAGCATCTGATACAGCACTAAGCCTGTGCAAACTAAATTTAGTGCTGAGAAAACGGAGCTCAAACACATACAAAGCTTTCGCTCGCAGTGTGTGCATGTGTATGTGAACGAATCAAATTTCTACACTGCTCTTTGCCAATTAATACCTCCGGATAAAACACACCAGGGAGAGACTTACAATTTCAAAGATTCTGTGTGCTCTCATGCCCTGATAGACATCGTAGCACTTTACTACTGTTTTACATGTCCAAATATTTGCCTGGATAAATAGATTTAGAATAGTTTGAATAAGCTGCGCTTTCTCTCAGGAAGCTGGATGAGTCACACTGAAAAAAAATATTCTGGAGAAGATCTACAGCACAACTACAGACAGGGAAATGAAAGGAGAAGTTGACACTAAACAATGCATCAAGGGTAGAAATGTCCAGACTATGTGAAATGTGAGTAGTATAGCTTTAAAGAAAATTTGCTGAACGAGGCATTTCCCCAAGCTCAGTCTCTATGAAAACTGCTTCATAAAATGATCAATTGGATATATACCTTTTTTAAAACATAAAATATATAAAATATACCTGTGCACTCAAAAGGTATTGACCAGCGGGAAAAACTTGCCAAACCATAGTTAGAGCTAGACTTTTTCTTCCCAGCAAGAGTCTCAGAAAGCCCAAGGAGTCACTCCAAGGTGTCCGCTCGGCTGGACTGCCATGGTGCCACAGGTCCTGGGTCCATGCAGCGAGGTGGCCTTAGTCCTGGACCCAGACCTTGCCACGCAAAGGAAAAGAAATTGGGAAGGATGTGAGTGGAAACCTGCCCAGCGTGCTGCAAACACCCCTGGAAACGTGACACAAATATCTGAGATCCAACAAACCCAATGCTTTTCACTCTTTTTACTCTTCACTTTTTTCACTCTTTTTACTCTGCTCAAAAGGACCAAAATAACACATGTGCTGTAAGAGAGGGCTGAAGTTACAATTTTGTGTCTCTCAGGACACAGTGAGAGCCCTCACATGCTTCAGAGATCCAAGTGGAGATCTAGCAGGTTACGCAGATCAATTGCAGGCATAGAATTAGGGATAAAAAAAATGATATTCGCACCATTAAATATAGGTTGGAGCCTTAATAAGGCACAAAGTGAGGGAAATGAGAAGCTTTTAAATTGAAGTTATTATGTGCTGCAACAACCGCCAGAAATTATATGCTAATGTCATTCTCTTGCTTTTATTCCTCTCCGATTCAGCAGCAACCCACTCCCCTCAGTCTCTTCTTGCATCTACAACTGCTCCCCTCTCACAGATTTGATACCACTCTCTCTTCAGACAGTGGACACTCCACCATCAAAATGCAACATTCTCTGCCCCAAACCCTGCAACATCATGGATCCAGCAACCTCTCTGCCTGAAAGCCCCCCTAGCATTAAGCCCCCCAGGACTTCTCCATGCCTATGCCACAGGCTGGACCATAATTTGAGGTGCTACTCATATCATTTCTTTCCTACCAGCAGTAAATCTGCTGCTAGAAAGATCTACTTAGGCATTCAAGCTTTCTCAGCCTTGTCTTTCACTTCTGTATGCAGAAAATAGTAAAAAAAAAAAAAAAATAAAAATCTATTAAGACTATTGCATTTTCCCTCCTTCCCGATTTGCTTCATTTAAAAATAAGGAACAGTCCAAGGCTGGCCAACTAGAAACTTGCAGCATGGCAACTTCCACTGCTTTCCGGCCTCCAGGAACACAGAGGAATAAACCAAACCTTCTTTCCTCCTGATCTTCAACTTCTGGCTCTGCATGACTCGTGCATTGTGCAGTCAACCTACTTTCTGTTACACGCACTCCTACCTCTAATTAAACAGATGATTATTTCAGCCTTTGGCTGGTTCCTTCTACGTGGGGACTCCAAGCCTACTTTATTCCTTCTGCCCCGTCCATTCTGCAGTTTGACCCACCACCAAGGGCAGGAGGATTGTGTGGGTAACACATGATCCTCCAGCTACGTTGGTCCTGTTTGGCAGCTGCTGTGTCATCCCCAGACAACTGAGTAGCATCTCAGTGGTGTCGCTTACTGCACAACAGAGGGTGTTCAGATACTACAGAATATAAACTGGAACTGCAACCAAAGTGAAGGATTTCCTGGGTGAATGGGGTAGAAACCAATCCTGTGGGGCTGTTAGCACCTAGAAGCTATTTAGAACTAGAAATAAATAGTATAAGGGTGTCCTGCAGCTCACAAACAAGTACACTGTGCTCTCCTCAGCCACAGGCAACGGCCCTGAATCCCCTCCGCAACCATAGGTAGCTTTGCTCCTCTTACCTGGGTGAATGGCTGAAGTTCTCCGGTCACCATGGGTACTGGCGCCCAAAATCAGGCTGTGGCAGATGTTCAATCACGTCAATAAGCATAAAAATGGTATTATGTGAAGCAATGAGAGAAGAAAAAAAGCAGCAATAAGCATAAAAATGGTACTATGTGAAGCAATGAGAGAAGAAAAAAAGCCCAACCAAACCACAAAACAAACAAACAAAAAACATTTACAGGGGAACACAAGACCAAGGTGAAAAGCAGAAAGCCCCAAGATCACAAGCAATTATGGGTGACTTTCTTGGCAATCAGAACTTGCAAATCAAGTCCACCTCCTGCCCCAGTGGCTGATTGCCAGGAACAAGTTAATTAACCATCACTAACAACTGCACGGCTAGTCTAGACTTTAACAACTCTACTAATGCTGGCTCCACCTCCTCTTGGCAGCTTCCCCCAGCTGACCTCCTGTGATTGCCCACGGGCCAAGTTCATCCTCAGGAAAAGTCTTTTTATCTTGAGTTTGCACCAGGAATTAATTTAGCCCCGAAAGCATGCCCTGGCATTTTCCCCATAACCTAAAAGAAATAATAAAATCTTTTTTTTTTTTTAACCTTCCCTCAATGTCATTAATCTTTCCTGTCTTCTTCCAGTCACCTTGATGCCAAAGGCTTACGGCCACCTCCTTTTCTCTTTCAGCTGATATTTGCAAGCATTTATTTTATTTTACATGTTGCTCATTGAATTTTTTCCAGTTCATATGTCTTATTTTAAAACTACAATTCACAAAATAGCCTAATTCTCTAAATGGTGCTGAACTGAGTGGAATAATTACCTTACTTGTTTTAGGCCTCTGCTGGAGTCCAGAATTATACACTTGGAAAATTATGATTGTTTTATCTTTGTCTTTTTTTCAGTTTCACAAGATGTGTGAAAGACAGGTTTTTATAAAGGACATAAAACCAGCCAAAACTATAATTAGCACAGACAGAAAAGAATTCAGAGAGAAGATGATTTTATGGTTAAGGCATCGGAGTAGAAACTCGGAAATTTAGATTCTTTTTGTGGTTCTGCCAAAAACTCCCTCTATAACCTTTGCTGAGTGAGTTAATCCCTCTGTGCCTCAAATGAAATACTCTGGCACGTCCCTGTTTTACGATAGCTGCTGCGAAAACACATTCATTCACATTTGCGAGATGTTCAAATGCACCAATAATCAGAGAACCACAACGCCTGGGACGGTTACAATCATCTGGCTGTATTTAATCATCTCTTGTCAGAAGCATATGCATCTTTAATCACAAGCACATGGGATATAGCAGCGTCGCTCTTGAGAAACAAGCGCCGCACTAAAAGAAAAAAAACAAAAAACAAAAAACAAGGGCAAAAATTCCATGTTCCTAACAGAAAATATTTTGCAAAGCAGGGCGGCGGATGCTTAAACGTACATCTGAATCTTAGCATCACCCCGTTCCAGCTCCCCCTGGGACAGGCTTAGGGACAGGGGACAAGCTCAGGTCTCTTACTAAAAAAAACCTGACCAAGGTGGCAATTCGTATTCCATGGGAGATGTGTGCAGTCAAGAGCAATTACAGCAACTCCCCGGCTTCCATCTTGATACCAAGGAAAAGTACACAAAAGAAATGTTACTAAAGACATACAGATTGTTTTTAAAATAACCTTAGAAACGGGATGCCAGAGGGGCCAGAGGGATTAGTTGCATACATTTCCAGGACACCATGAGGACACTGAACTTTCAGAATGAACTCCATCGAAAACTCTGAGATTGAGCAGTGGCTGAAAGGAGAAAGCAGGAAAGCCGAGCCCCCGCGAGCCAAAGCAGCACAGCGAGCGGGGGCCCCTGCCGGCACCTGTGAAGGCCGCTGCCTTCACCCAGCGCTTCAGTGCCTTGTTGGCAGCCTTGGCCAAAAGCTAAGGCCCATCCAGAAGGTCTTTTATCTGATGGTGCCGCCACGAACCACGCTTGCATCACGGGCTTGTATAGAAAGGGCGGCCACCGTGCTCTGCCCACCCCGGGCACCCTGCCTGGCGGAGGGGGCAAGCTCACGGGGGGCTCCCGTCTTCTCTCTTCCTCCCCGAGTGCCAAAGACAGGGAAGGCTGTTGTGTCAACTGATTCCTCCCCCCCCTCCCCTTTCCTTTTTCATCGCTTTAATACATTAAGCCGAGCAACAATAGAGATGAGAGAAAGCAGGACAATGTAGCAAATGTAGCAGAAAGAAATTTGAATTGTAATGAGGAGAGCTAATCAGGAAAAGAATGGACTATAGAAAAAGCACTAATGAGTTTCTAAATAAATTCAAAAGGTTAATATTGTTCTATCTAACAAATACGAGAAGAATCCTGATGCGAAATTAAAGGCCTCACTCCGACGCCCTTGGGGCCGTACGTTACAGCCACGTCCACCCACCCGCTCCATCCATCTGCCCCACCACCACAGCCTTCTGCTGCCGCCACGGACGGCTGTCGGCAACGGGCTCTCCTGAGATCAGCCCCGGCTCTCCCTCTCTTTCCTTCTGCACATCAAACGCTTGAGCCAAAGTCCAATAAGTTAATATACAGGTTTTTGTGACTCATCTATGTTAGCATTAACAAATCACTCATCAAAACGCAGTTTTCAAACCATGAGAGATGTATGTGTCTCTGAAGTGCTGGACGATGTGGTTTTTCCAAGTACGCCCGTATTCACTTTTATTATCACGTGGATTGCCAGGGTGAGTAAAAAGCCAAAGCAAGTTCACTGAGGAAAGGGCAAGGAAAAATAAAAGCTTATACCAATTAAAAAGCTGGAGGGTTTTTGTTTGTTTGTTTTAATTTATATGATGCCAGTTGTTCAAAATATAAAGCTGAGACTTTCTGTATATAATAAAAAAAGAAAATATTCAGAGCCCTTTATGCATTCTATTACAAAATGCGGTAAAAATTGTATTTCAGCCAAAATAAGGTATTTTTTTAGGTGAGGAAAGCAGCCCCTTTCAAGAAAAAGAAATATCCAATTCCCTGCCAAGTAATAGACTCAAAGGCTTTTCATAAGAACAGCAGATCTGCTCAACTATTTTCTTTCCTGAAGGAAGGAAAAGGTGCCATTATAATATTTTACCCCGAATATAAAAAAAGAACTAGAATGACATCATTCTTCAGGGACAAGTCTGAGTGTATTTGTGTACATGGCTGTCCATCTGTCTTCTGAACGGCAAACAAAATCGGGAGGGAAGGGCTGAGGGGAGCTGCACATTTATCTCCCGCCCTGGTCCCACGATGCCGGGAGATGAGTTAGGTGCAGTCCCAGAGCCGTGTAACCTCATTACGATCCAACTTTACCCACACTAATAAATCTATCCGCACACCGGGCTGCGGGCACAGTCACACGCCGACGCGCCGGCACTGCCGGGGGATGCGCGATGGTTCAGAGCCCATGGGGGCTGTGTGGGGCAGAGCCGAGCGCGTCTCTGCCCCTCTGCCCTGCCCCCGGCGGCAGCCGCGGTCAGACCCCACGCGTGGCCCCGACAGGCAGAGCTGCATCCCTTCAAGCCCCCACCATCAAAGGATCCCTTCGCTCCTATCGCTTACAGAAAATGAACAAAATTAAGATGTGCACCTTTTTTCTTCGAGGCATGTGAATTATTCTACAGTTGGAGTAATACTCCCGTGCTAAGACTGACCATCCTATGTATTATTCACGGGAACCTTGCAAAATGCTGCTCAGCCACTCACCTGCCATGAATAATTTTGTTTGACAGGCAGGTTAAATACTTTAGCTTTCTAATCCTCCTCCTCCTCCTCCTGGCAGGGAAGGTGGGCATTGGTGCACTGCACCGAGGCGCATCGTGGTGAGGAAGTTTAATAGAGGCTTCGGTGGAGTTCGACCCTGCGAGGCAAAGACTGAAAGCAAAAAAGCTTGGACCCAAGAGAGAGGAGGAGTGGGAAATGAGTGGAGACAGGGACTTGACAGTCAAGATATGTAAATTCTTTGCAAGTAACCCTTTGAATGCCAGCGGGAGACGTGAGCTTACCCTCACATCAGTTATGGAGAGCTCCCCAGAGCTCCCCGATGTTCCCAGCCCAACGCACGAGGGAAGTAAGACAGAAAGCCCAAGGTGGAAGTCTCACCGACTGAATGTTTCTGGCAATAATCTGTCTGTAAAAGCTTAAATGCAAAAATCTTTCTGAGACAAAGGGCACTGCGCTGAAATTGCTAACTGTGAATAAACAAGACAGTTGCAGAGCTCATCATAACCCTAATGATTCTCTCGAAATCATGCAGGCCCATCACCTAGATCTATTGGCCACATTAGCAGACTGCTGAGTGCAGGAAATACGGAAAGGACCATTTTTAAAGGGTTTTGTGTGCTGCGCTCATTGGGAACCCTTTGAGATGGAGCCTAAAGGAGACGGTGAAACAGGAAAATTAGTCACGTTAACTCTTTAGCAGCCTAAAATAAATACAAAAAATCTATGAAATAATGAAAGACCACTTTTAGTTACACTTTTGCAGCAGTCACAAAAGTGCCAATGGGAAGAATCCAACACTGCTGCTTTCTGCACCACAAACCTGCTGCCAGTTCATCGGTTCAAGGGCACAGGAACACTAATATCCTGTAAAAAAATATAAGGTCTTCCCCCTTCATTGGCTATTGTTCCACAGCCTCACAAAAGAACAAACAAGCTGAAACAGCAAATAAACCTCACGGTGCACAGTGCTGAATGCTGAAACCCTTTCAATTTTCTTTCACACACGTTTTCTACAGAACAATATCTTTTGCTTTGAGCTTCTCATCCACTCGGCAAACTCTCACAATGAGACGTCGTTATGAGTCCCCCATTTTACAGACAGGGAAACTGAGGCACTGCTTTCATCCAGAGGGGCAACAGCAAAGTCAGGACTACCCCCTACACTTTATCCAACCCCATGACTGAGTTTTCCTGCTCATTTTGCAGGAGAACCATCTCCTTGGGTGAGCTGGTGCATCAAACCATCAAGGTCTCCTGAGCTAAAGAGACCGCGTCCCGTGTCACAGCGACGCCAGGGCTAGCGGCCGCTGAAGTTTCCCCTCACCCAGATGAGCCAGAGGACCTGAGGAATGTGCCACAGGCGAAGCCCACTCCCACAGCAGCAGGTTATGCAAAATTTTACTTACCATCTTAAACAGGAGAAGCAAATAAAGAACACCACAGAATTCATGAGACGTTTCTGTGTGAGAGCAGTACAAAGCTCTGTGAAACTGCTGAAAGCAAATGAGGAAGAATGTAAATATTTCACACTAAAAATGCAAAAGTTCACTTTTAAAACCACTAACACCAAACTCATCTAATACTAAGATATAATATTTGCTAAATGGAAATCTCTGACTCAGTTTTTGCTCCTGACACATCACAGCCCCGTTGTTTTCTGCCTATTTTATTTCCTATCAATTTTTGGCATGATGAGTAAAACCTACCAAGGCTCACAACCGCTTGTAGCTCTAACCTGCATTTCTCTAAGCCTCTGTCTGTGGGTCCTGACGCTATTTTAATTTTATCCTCTTCTCTCTAATGCACTAAGGTGTGCAAAATGAGTTCAGCTCACACAGCGAGAGCTGCCATCAGCAGAGAGCCGCTTCATTAGTGTTTCTCCCATCAGGTTAGCGCTGGGATAAGCAGCCAGCTGTTTCAGTGAATAAACATATGTGGACTTACATCACCTGAACAGGCTGCCCTGCCCCATTCCCCACCATCCGGCAACTGTGAGACAAAATTTAACACAACTCCAGCACTGTCCAATACCTGGATGGATCCACCTCTGCAGCTCAAGGCTCCGGGCAAGAGCCACCAGCAGTGCCCTGCGCAGCTCCCTCTCTCAGGGCTCAAACACAGGAGACTCTGGTTTGGCAAGACGCCACGCATCAGCCAACCTCTGGGGACTGCTCTTCTGCTCTTAGTCCACAGTTAGTGAAAGCAAGCACGGCTCGGGAGTGACCGCGCCGACAAAACTACGGCTGCACACACACCTCTCACAGCTCAGCTCACTACAGTAAGGCCACCACGTTCCCAACCCCTTGTCAGTACTTAAAATACCACTCAGCAACACACTCGGAGAACCCTTCTTTTCCAGTTTGAAACATCCCTTGGGCTGAGGCTTTCCTGCCCCGCTCCCAAAATGAGAAGTCCCAAAAAGGAGGCGGCAAGAAAGCTTCTCTGGGCTCCTCCTGCCTCTTCTCAGCATCCGCTGAAAGCTCTGAGCTCTGGAAGAAGCACCGCTTGGTAAAGGTCATGATGTGAATGCCGATTATTCATGGACATGACTTTATCTGATGAATTATTCCAAACATATAATTCAGCTGGCTGTACTGAGTGTGTACAGGATGCGCCTCTGCAGCTACTCTACATACAAAGGGGGGCATTAAATAAGGACAGTCACTTGCTTGAAAGCGTAATATTTCATTTACCACAAATATGCTAATTCTTTAATTTTCACAGTCTGTGCTAACTAGAAATACAACCCGAGGAAGATAGGTTTTCTTGTAGCTGATTACTAGGTAGCATATCACAACCGATACCTTAGATTTTAGACCCTGATTCAGAGTTTCCTTAGACTCTTACCTAATTTTCATCACACAGTAATAGATTTTGAGTTGGTTACAAACATGTAGGACTATCATCTGTCAGCCATGTCCCCATGCTGCTCATTATTGGTGCTTACCGAGCAACTTTATTGGCAGGTTTGTCAGAAAATGCAGCGGTTTTTCTAGCGCCTTCTAAATAAATACTAAGAGGCAATGAAGAAGGAGCCAGTTCAGTATCTACCCCGACCTCCTGATGAACATCCTGGACTCCAGCTTACTGTATTCAGGCACTAAAAGCAAAAACAGAGCGCCTTTATCATTTGACACGCCTTCTCTTAAGCTTCACTAGTCCTGCTAATTAATGCTATCTAACTCTTAATTTTAAAAAGGGTATTTTCTGTCACTGATCTCTGCTGGGCACAAGGTCCCACGTGGCGGGACCACAGGCATCCTTTTCAATAGGATCTGGGGAGGTTAGAAACAATTTAGTCGGTGTGTTGTAGGTAGGTCTAGTTAGAGCTAATCTAATTACACAGGAATTATGGGAATCGTCTCCAAGGAGGAAGGCACCAGGCCTCGGTCCAAGAGGAATAAACTGCAATTCACCAAAGCAAGAAGGCTCAGAGACACCGACTCGGCACCGCAGCACGTAATTCCCCTCCAGGGGTGCACTGGCAGGTGGTTAATTATACTGACCTTAAGTGCTTTGCCCAGTCTGGTAACTGGAAGCACACGCTTAAAGCTGAGCTTCAGTGCTTTGAGGAGCTGGGACAACACGAACATTTCAGCTGGGGTCCACCTCCGAAATTTGCAGCTCTGGGGAGTCATCCCTTTTTGGCAAATTATAGAAATATCTCCAAAGGCTTTGAGTCCCACGTGATGTTTGTAACTCCTGCGGTACTTTGCCATGACAAAAGAGGGATGGGAAAGTTCCCTATTATCAAATTTTAAAGTGACAAATTTACTGTCGTCCCACATTGTTTGGGACTGTTGATTGTTTTAGTGCTTGAGTCCAACATCAGCACAGAGAATTTTAGGAGACAAAATAAACAGAAAAAATATTTTCAAACCAAGCGCAACTCTTTGAATGTCCAGAATAGTTCAAGTGCATTGTTAGTTCAAGACAAATATTCAATTTAATTCTTATCTTATCCAAACTCCAAATCTCTTTTGTCATCAGTTATTTTCCACGGCACTGAACAAGAGAGCTCTGAACTTACATTTAAAAGACACAGAAGCAACACGGAGCGCTTCGGCTTCCCTCCCCAGAGATCAGCCCATTCCAGGCTCCTGACAACCTCTAGACCTTGGGGACGTTCAAACCCAGAACAAGACGGAATGAAATCCCAAAACTGGAGAAATAATGGCGGTATCTAAAAACTACAAGTAATTTTCCAGACAGATCGGAGCAGATCAAAATCCAGGAGTAGTCACACTAATGAAATGTAATTCTGTTGTACAAGCTTTCTTTAGATCTCTGTCAAAAAATTTTCAGGCATAAGGGACTTTCTTTCTCACATGGTCTCTTTACCATCTCATCCTGTCACCTAGAGAATTGCTTCTCCACTTATTCCACAGATGGGAGAAACCAAACCAAACAGGACCTAAGCCAGGCGCTTTTCTTGGCCATGTCCAATCCATGGAGCTCATTAGAAAAGTTTGATGCAATCATCCCTTTGAAAAATACACATCTATTAAATGGAAGCTGATCAGAAGGAAAAGTAACTTTCATGTATTTTCTTGATTTTAAAAAAAGGTCAGAAATATTTTTAAAGTTCAAATAAAAAATGCTCAGTTAGATGAACTTTTCTAAAAAATTGCAGGATAACCTTAATTGTGTTCAAGTAAACAAAATTAATTGACCGGTTAGCAAAAATGTCCAGATTGTAGCTCTTCCTTCTGATTTGAAATCTCACGCACTTTCCTGGGAAAAGAAAATAATTTCTCACAGTATCAAATCAGATATTGTCATCACACTTGTGAATCTTTTCTTCCTAATGACTTGCTGAGAGCAATTTTCCCATTCTTAAGTAAATAATTCGGGTTTCCCCCACACCCTTCCAATACCTGACACAGACATAGGTCACTAGAGCACAGGTCACCGTTGGCTGAGTACCATTTCCCCATCGCACGCAAGTCCCTCAAGCGCTCCCCTTCTCCTGTGCTGGGAAACCCTGCCCCAGCAGCATCGCCCCGAGTGACAGCGGGATGCAGATGGGACACGGCCCCTTTCCACCCAAACCAGGGGAGCGACCGCAAGCGGACGGCAGCGCAGACCCTCAGGATGTTCCTCTCCCGGTCTGTGTTCTCTGTAAGAAAGGATCCCTGTGCTTCTCTCAGCTGCGAGCAAGATGTGCTTTTATACAGAGAAAAGCAGCCCGGACTGACTCAAACTACATACACAAAGTCAAAAACCACCCGGGCCTTGTTGCCACAAGGCAAGGTTTAGGCACGCGCTCATCCCATTTTAAAGCCAGCCTTCCCCTGTGGTCACAGCACCACCAGCCAAAGCAGTATTGTAGCGGCAAGGTCTGCAGAGCATCCCCAGGCCCCCGCCGGATACCGTGGAAAGCTTCAGCACAATAAAGTTGCTTCCCCTGTCGGACATACGAAGGCCTGGGGCTTTCTATTCTAGATCTTAATTTTCCACTCATCTCCTCCATAGTCCAAAGATAAAACGGGTCCGGTGGACTTCAAGAAGGAAAACAAGAGAAAGGAAAGCGTAACCCCTTCCACCTTCACTGCCCCCAAACCTACTCAACTTAATCATTTCCACAGCGAGTCCTTCAAAATACCGAAGGCGTTGTGCTTACGCACGTGCCAAGAGCAAATCAGGGCCCCTCTGACACTCCAGAGGACACCTGGGTGGTTGTGGGCACAAATAGACACCTCCAGCTTTCCACACGGACCCCCGAGGGGGTGCGCAGAGGACGGACAAGCCCGGCAGATTTTGCGTGATGTGGGACTTGGAACAACGCATCAGCTATCGCAGTGGAGGTAAGTCCAAAAGCACCGGCAGGGTTAAGTCTCAGCAGGACAGGTTATACTATGGAGTGTACGTGTGGGAAATAAAAGGCAAACTGAAAAGACGAAACTGCTCCAGACAGCATCTTTATCCAGCCAGCAGAAAATCAGCTGCTCAGCAATGGGCTTCGTTGGCTGGTTTATTTGTGAGAGCCGGGCAGCCCGAAGCTGGGGAATTCTACTCAAAATACTCTCAGCAGAGCACAAGTAGAGTGCCTTCAGCGCAAGCACGGTCAGCTTTGCCTTCCCACAAGGAAAAGGAAGGAGGAAGGAAACAAAAGCAATAGGAAGGAGTGGAACAGCAGAAGGAGACGGCAGCACGGGTGACAGGAAACAATTCATACTTGAGAGTCTTTTCCAAGTCATCTGTTCTGCAGCTCGAACAGCAGTGGAGGTTTGTTTGACTGTATTACACGCAGACACATAAGCGCACAGACATTCAAAGTTGTTTGTGACCACCTCTTTCAACCTGAGCCCTGGGATCGTCTCGACCAGCCCCATCTGCACGGATTTGTTTTCGTGCCTAGTGCTGAACTGACAAGGCAGCGACAAAGTTTGGATTATTATGACCAGACAAAAGGGGAAGCTGCTCTAATTCCATGGAAACTTCTCTTAAAGTAAATACATTAATATAAGCTGAGCTTCATGGCTTTTTGTGTGAAATGCTGAAGCCAAAAAAGAGCGTCCCTAAGACACATTAGCACCATTGTTGTGTGCTGACTCGTGGGAGACAGACTGGTGCTTCAGCTCAATAAATTCTGGAGGACAGAGCTCAGGAGAGGTGAAACCCAGTGCTGCCGTCCCTCAGGATCCTGCTATAAACCCCCATCACTTAAACACGGGATTTCGTAGCTCGAGTGTCCCCTTGGATCTCATTAACCACCGCAGTTTGGGTGGGGACATTAAGGCTCTCATAAGCCTTAGGAGACCTACTAAGTGTACTTTGCCTCCTTACCCCGTGTTTTGGGCTGGGTCACAGTCTGCATCTGCAAAAATGTTTGCCGCTTCTCCCCAGACCCTGCTGCCAACCAGGTCTGCCTCCCAGCACTGCCAGTGCCTGCTGCTGATCCGAGCTCAGAGCTATTTCCCGCTCAGGAGACGATTAACCACCTCTACTGCGCCCATACAGAAACGGAAAGCAGCGAATTAAGGAGAAAAACTCAAAGGAAAAAGTCTTCCTTCCCAGTGTAGCTGCACGGGAACGACATGTTAAATTTACACCCACAAAACCACATAATAATTACCCCGGCCTTCTGTTTGCACAGTAATTACAATGGAACGGTTTAAGGAGGAGGAAGAGAGTCTTACGTATGAGCACGGTCGGCTTTCTAGTCACCTCCTCCATCTTAAACTCCTCCTTCCCCCGCAGCAAAGGAGACCCTCCTGCTCGTGACTTCCCCCAGCTGTGACCCTGGGGACCTGCCCCAGCTCTGTGGGACACCGCTGCTCAGGACAGGCTGCGATGTCCGCTCAGGACGGAGCTCCACGCTCCCTACCCATAGGACACACAGGACCCCAAGACCCCATCAGCAGGTGCCACCACGCAGGGAGCAAAGGTGCCGTCAGCTGTCCAAACAGCACCTCGTGGCTGTCTCGAGAATATTTAATGCGTTCTTTGGATTCACCAGAATAACCCATCATTAGCTTTCCGGTCCCTCCCGCCTATACAGGAGAAAACTCCTTGGTTCCCTAAATCAATGGACAACTGCTGCGGCACTCCAGCTGGGACCAAACACAGCGGCTGCACTGACGGAGGTGGGACCGTCCCCCACCATCCTCGGTGGCAGACAAGGAGCTTCAAAGCCTGTGGGTGACCACACCGGGGCCGCTAACACGCTTCACTTCAAACGCCAATACAAACTCCCAGCTTGAGGCATTAAAATTTAATTACCAGGGACAGCTGGATCCGGGCAAGGGTCTGGCTCTGAGGACCTGGAGAAAAAAAGCCCTCCATTCAGCAGCAAGCTGGCCGGGGCCGAGGAAATGGACCCAAGCCAAAGATTATTTACACGTCTTAAGGTCTCACAGATTTCGCTCTCTCAGGCATCGCCGGCCAAGCAACCCAACTCAACCCAACCAAAACCTCTCGGGGACAGCACCGGGTCCTCAGGGCAGGGGACCTGCTTTGCCATTTCCATCTTTTTGGGAGGGAGCCGAATCCTGCCACATGGGTGACCCACATTTTAGGGGACACACACGGCAGCGGGACAGGAGGAGACAGGTCCCTGTGCACACATCCTTATTCGGGGCTGGCTGCTGCCTCCGGTACCCACCAGCACCACTGCTGGAGCATCCTCCAGCCCACAGTGGGCTTACAGCGAGCGTGCAGGTGACAGCTTTCATATTTTCTGTTGGAAATGAAATTCAATCTCACACAAAT
>NW_009646501.1:749948-750431 GCF_000708025.1 Charadrius vociferus
CAGGTTCCAATCAGGCATAGCCAGCTATTGAAAAAGCCAAATACTCATCAAATTTGCTTCTCCTCTCATTTTCAATGCCATAAGTTGCAAATTTTTCTCCTGGATGGGTGGCGCTAACTTAAATACTCGGGCATCAGCTGCCTTCCAGTTTTTAGTGAATCCCATCAAAACTGGGGGGAGCAGGTATCTTCATACACATGAACAGTAATATTTAAACAGCATTTTTGTTGCAAGGAAAGACGGGAAAAACGGAGCAGCTCTAAAACGGAGTCTGCAGTATGACCTCAACCTTCTGCTTTACCCCCAACAAACTACAGGTGTTTTAAGGGCTGTGGGTGATTTATTTTATTTTATTTTTTTTTAAAAAAAAAAAGCGCACACACCTTTTGCAGGCTAAAGGGAGAGTGGTGCCATGCAGTAGCCGAGGAAGCGCGGGCTGTCCCTGCAGCGTGGCAACCAGCCTGCCGCCACCCCACCCCCCCG
>NW_009646501.1:751088-820268 GCF_000708025.1 Charadrius vociferus
GGGAAAGGGAAAAAAGGAAAAAAAGGGGGAAAATGGGGAAAATGGGGAAAGGGGGAAAAGGGGGAGAAGGGGAAAAGGGGGAGAAGGGGGGAAAAGGGGGGAAAAGGGAAAAAAGGGAAAAAAGGGGGAAAATGGGGAAGGAGAAAAGGGGGAGAGGGGGGAAAGAGGGAGAGGGGAAAAGGGGGGGACAGGGGGAAAGGGGGGAAATGAGGGAAAAGAAGGGGGAAGGGGGGAAAAAGGGGGAAAAGGGAAAAAAGGGAGAGGGGAAAAAAAAGCTCAAGTCAAAAAATGCCCCATTACGAAAGAGCTCAGTGCAATGTAACCTCCCTGGGGCAGGGACCGTGTCAAGGCTGGTTGGCACTTGGTCCAGGGACTGTAGGCAGAGATGCTGCTCCAGGTCTGAAAATCCTCGCAGTAAGCAGGCGAGGCTCTGCTTCTCTGGGAAATAAATGGTATCTGTGAAGATTTTGTACCTGCAGAGCAAGACGCCACTCACCAGCCCCTGGGGAAGTTATCGCCGCTCCTTGGAAGGCTGAGTCTGAAGGATGCGCTTCACCCCACTTCTAACTGGAGTTGGGAAAGGCGGGATAGTTCCCACTGAAAGCATGCACCATCCTCAGAGAAAGGTAAACCCCCAGTTTTCCATTAAAGAAAGTTTCTTTATGACATTTTTAGACCAAACCACTTGTAATCGACATAAAGAACCAGAGATACGATCATTAGCAGAGGAAGTATTTACTGAGGGAATTCCTCATCTATGATGCAACCAGGAAAAAAATACCATTTCACCTTCTATCGAGAATGAGGAAAGGAATACTTTAAAAACAAACAAACAAACAAAACCAAACAAAAACCCAAACAAAAAAAAATAAAACCACACTGTTCTAGCAGATACATTAGGAATCTGCCAAAATGTTTTCCAAACTCTTTTAATTCTAGTAAGGAAATAAAAGTTTCGAATTTTTGAAAGGATTACTTAGAAGAGAGAATGGAGAAGTTCCACCTCACAAATCTCAAGTGTTATCATTTTTTAAATCTTCTGTTGTATGTGCAACTTCAAGCCTGAAAAATGCTGTAAGTTTAACAACACATAACCTTTTTGTTACCATTTTTAACAAAAAGATGCAATCAACCATATATTTGCCCTCTTGAGGGAAATGTTGCGAACCAAACATGGGTGGATTTGGTTAAAATTATTTGGAAAAATGCCCTAAAGCTTGGCACAGCCCCGTCACTCACAGGCAAAGCTTCTCACATTAACAACAGCCTTCGTGGGCAGGTATGTTTGTGTATACGTGATTTTGTTTTTCAGAAGCAAACTCAAAGCCATTTAAAAATACATTTTAGAGCTAAGCAGAGCACTTTCCTAGATGCCTTTCCATTCCCTGAAATCCCCAGCATTTGAGGGTTTAGCAGTATCAATATAGAGAATAACGCAGGGAAGTCAAAGGGCAAACACAAAACCTTGTTGCGACTAAAGCGATCAATGGAGCTTTGCCATCATCTTCAACAGAGCTGAGATTTCACATGATTTACATAATTTTTGTGGGATTAAAAGACTTTCAAGAAAGTCTCAGCCCTCACTGCTTCTCTGACACCCACAGCACCGCGCAGAGGTGAAAGCCACCTGGGAAAGAGGCAACTTTTTCAATTGGGTCTCGTTGGGTTTTGCTTTTACGACTGCAGAGCCTTGTGAAAAGACAACGAACTCGCTGCTTTAAAGACTTTTGGCTTGCAGCCGAGAGCCCAAGAACGAGGCAATCTGCAGATGCTTCCTTACGTTCTAATACTGTCACAGATAATTTTCCTTCAATATTTAAAAAATGCTTACAACGGGGTTTTTGTTGTTGCTTTTTCACAAGTGGAAGAAATCCTCGTAACCTGGCTTGGGTACCGTTTCTGTACAGGGAAAACGTTCACATTTGTATCACCTCCCAGCCCTAACTGCTTTGTTGACAGCACTATCCTGTTTTTAAATCCCTCATTTGAAAGATTTCTAAACATTTCATTGCTCTTGAAACCAGTTCTTTGAAGAGGAACCTGCAAGGGAGCGGTCTGCTTCACGCTTCCATCATCTTTCTCCTTAGCTTCAGAGGACCGGGAGGTTTTTCCTCCGTCCTGCCCTGGTAAGCTCTCCGTGCAACCTGTTCCTACTGTTCTGCAAGTCTGCATTGGGATTGACTGTCCTGCATAAATCACTGAAGTTCAGTACTGAAGGGATGGCAAGAGCTTTCATGGTGAGAAGTGTCACCTCACCCACAGCCCTACCCTGCAGTAGGGTCCCAGAGCTTCTCCAGGTCAGTGAGAGCAGCTCTGCAGAGCTTCTGGGAGAAGCCCAAATCTGGTGTAGCATCACAAGAAATAAGGATGAAGAGGCATCACAAGGATTTGTGCCTTCCCAGCTGGCAATAAGGAGGTGCTGGATTAGCTCCATCCATCCTCAGGCAATGGTAGGAAACAGCATTTCTCCATCCCTATTCTTTTTTCCCAGTTTCTCTCTTTATGGCTGTGCTTATTTGCTTCATGAGTCGTCTGGTGGTGTCCTCTAGTGGTTCCTTCCCGCACAAGAAATGTCAGCTTCCTTGGCTAATTTATGTCAGCTGCATTGTAAAAGCATTTGGGGGAAGGAGAACCACAAACTTTTGACAGGACTCAAAGGAAGGGAAAAATAGATGACATTCTTCTCCTTCATTTATATACTTAAAAGTTACAGCAAAATTCAGTCTGCCCTAATGTTAAGGAAATTTTATGAAAGGTAACAAACAGCAGCATGATTCAATATTTTTGAAGTGATGGCTTTCTATAAATATAGAAAAAAATCAGAAATAGCCAGTAGAACTATTAATTAAAATGTGAAAGCAGATAAATAATGAATAGCAGTGTCATGTATTCATTAAGAGTCTACAAATGAAAAATATCTCTCCCGGTTATTCCTTTGATGAATCTAGCCCAAATATACTTGAACTGCAACATAAAAAATTCAGGAGGCTCGTATTTCATTCTGTATCAGCCATTCTCAGATCCCCAAATCTCAAAGCCAAGAACTGCAAATGTCTCATCACAGCATTGATACTGACCTCTTTCTCTAGCCTTGGATGAGTCATTTAACCTGCCATGGTCTTAAGACAAGAACATCTCTAATAAACCCTTATGAAACTGCATAATTTTGTGAAGTTGAGAGTCCCTTGCAAGGAGAGCAGTTTGCTGGTGTGGGGTGCAGGGCTGTGGATGGCAACGTCAGTGTTTGGTCACAGAATCACAGAATGGTTTAGGTTGGAAGGGACCTTAAAGATCATCCAGTTCCAAACCCCCTGCCTTGGGCAGGGGCACCTCCCACCAGCCCAGGTTGCCCAAAGCCCCGTCCAACCTGGCCTTGAACACCTCCAGGGATGGGGCAGCCACAGCTTCTCGGGGCAACCTGCCCCAGGGGCTCACCACCCTTAAAGTGAAAAATTCCTTCCTGATCTCTAATCTAAATCTCCCCTCCTTTAGTTTGGAGCCATTACCTCTTGTCTTATCGCTACATGCCCTTGCAAAAAGTCCCTCTCCTGCTTTCTTGTAGGCCTCCTTCAGATACTGGAACGCTCCTATAAGGTGTCCCCGGAGCTTTCTCTTCTCCAGGCTGAACAACCCCAACTCTCTCAGTCTGGTCCAAGGACTCCTGAGAGCTGAGGCTATGTCTTGTTTATTCAGGGGATCACCTTAGAAAGACAAGAAGGTCCCACATCTGCTCGCTCTGGTTATTCGCTTTGTGGCAATGCCATGAACTTGTAACTGAAAACCGGCAGGTAGAAATCTATACTGTTCACCCCGTCCTGGCTCTCGGCAAACACATTTGTTCCTTACACTGTTTTCAGTTTAGACACAGAGATACCAGCTGGAGCCAAACCGGCCACACTGCTGGCCTCTGCCTCACCAGCAAGATCAGCCACAACTGTCATGGTCCACCACTGCCTTTAATCCAGGGGTCTGGTTCTTCCTTACCATCATAACTGCAGGCTGGCACAGAACACTTCCAATTTATAGGCGAATCCCTTACTTTTTAATATTTTAATGATAGGGAAACAGCAAATTATTCAAGTTTCAGAAAGAGTGGACGGATGTCCCTAGAGATCAGTGAGAGGGACTGAGCCACGCAGCAAGGAAGGGAGCTACAGGGAAGGGGTGATTTGGACAGCCACGGAAGAGAAAGCTTCTGTATTTATTCTGCATTGTTCCCAGTGGTACATCTTCCCCAGAGCCATCACAACAGCACGCTTTCTTTCCCATCTTACGGAAATCAGATTACCATTACTTATTCAATCAATGGCTTTTCTACTGCAGTTATTGACAAAATTCCAAACCCTGACCATCACTGGGGAGAATGAGACGATACCAACACCTACAAGACCTTTTGGAGACCAGCCCACAGCTTCATAGTGAGAGTGGCCATGACATGTAGTCTTCATCATATCACTGTCACCCTCAGCAGGATTTGGGTCCGTGACTCTTCTCTAGCAGACTACAACTTCAAGCCCTACTTACAGGAATAACCTTCTGCAGGAGATGGGTCTTTCCCCTAACCACTTGTGCTCAGCACAGCACCATCAGTGCACTGGATGTCTTTTGGGGCCCCGTCAAGCAAAGGAAGCACACGGGAGCAAGGATGCATAGCACTGCTGGGGGGAGAGGGAGAAGGTAGCTACAGGCCCATATCTCCCAGATAAATCTCTATTTGTGCAAGGAAGATTAAAGATATTAAAGAATGGGTCCACTTGCTGCATTACCTAAATATATTTAAAATAAATCTACAGAGCTATACGTGTATAACACACTAATGTTGCTTCTTTGTTAATACGTTTTCCGAAAGCACCTAAGCCCCTTTTAAAGAACCAGAACCCAGCACGACACTGAAATCCAAGGGCAGCCTTGGTCCTCAAGTCATCTCAACACTAAACAACCCTCCCCCAAAGAAACCCTCAAAACAACCCAAAAAAAAGACAAAAAAACCCCACCAAAACCAACAAAAAAAACCCCAACCAAACCCCAAAACAGCTGCCATATCACTACTCTATAGCACTAGTAGCTATGACGCACCGTGTCATATTCACGGAGCCTCGGCAGTGACTGTCACCGCAGGGTGGTCCCTCCTCCTGCCCCACCTGTGGGACCTGTGCGGAGGGGGAGCTGGAGGGCAAAGGGGAACCGGAGCCTCCTGCCACGGCCAGGGGATGTCTCAGCCCAGCGATTCTTTTTGCTCATACAGAAAACATTTCTACTAAACATTAAAATAAGGTTCCTGAAGTGTACCGGCAGTTGTTAATAAAAGACATGCTTTCCCCTGGGGTTTGTCAGCTCTGCACTTCAAAGCTCATTTTACACACAGGCTGAAGCTGTATTTTAAAAAGTGAATGTTAACATGAGCTCTTTAGTCAGATGAATAAAAGTATCAGGAGCCCCCTCTCTCCTTTCCCCTCCCATCAAATTAAGAAAAAAAAACCTAAAAAACCCCAAAACAACAAAAAACCCCAACAAACCAGCAGTCTCTCACGGATTTAACATTACAATGTTTTTGCGCTACATCTTCACTCCTCAGATTTGCTCCCTGGGCTTCTGCGGCCCCACCAACATCACTTCTCCGCTCCCCCGCCTGCAAACTCCCCCCGGCGGGGGCAGCCCTCAGCTCCCGCCTGGGTTTGCGTTTGAGGTCTTCCAGGCAGGACCTCATCTGCAGCTTCACAGAGCGCTTCAGCCTGGCCACCACACACAGGCGTACGTCGTACACTTTGGGTTGTGACAGCCCGACACACCACAAAGCTCCCAGGGTGAGTTTCATTCAAGCAGAGGACAGCTGATATTTGCTGGCAGCAGAATTTAGGGAATACTTTCCAAGAACAGAGAGGGTGGTTGGCTGGTGTTATCACCATCCAAGTACTCTTCCTTCCAATTAAAAGGGAAGTTTAAAGGCTAGGCAAAGAGCGTACTAGCGTCCCCGTTCCTAAGCAAAGTTACAGGGAGACACTGGAAGGGGGAGGCAGGAACACACCCATTGTAGGGTAAATTGAAAACCCAACGTCTATGAATAGGATTTTTTTTCTTCCGTAATCACAAAACGGAAAACAAGACCAGATGACACAGACCAAAGAAGGAGAGTTAATAACCAGGTGCCCAAGGGGTGTTTGACTACCTCACTTTTTTTCTGTTAAACAAAGGTTGACACTGATACGGGCTGTCTCAGACAGATGTGCTGGAGCTGGAGACTGCAGCCCAGACAGGTGAAGAGCTGGAGATGCCCATTACCTGGTGTGCATTTACCTCATACCTCTTGTTCAGGTTGCTCTGCAAAGGCTGTCATCTCACTCTCTTTTTCACCACCAGACTCTCCAACTGCTGCTGCTCATAGTGGGTACAAAAGGCAACATGGACCTACCATCCCATCATGGCTATGGTGATCCAGAACCCTCTCAAACCCACTGCTATGGGGTTTCACACCTATAGGAGCTCCTGTGCAGCCTACATCCAGCAACACCTCCTAGCCCTGGTCAGAAGGGAACTGCTTTCTCCTCTCACTTTCACCCTCTGTTTTTAACAATGCTTATCTTTGAACAAAGCCCAAGTCCCCACAGACATGAGCTTTCAGCTGAAGCGTAACTTTAGCACTATGCTGTGCTACCCAGCACGGCTAACTTCACCTTCGGGCTTCCATGCCAGGAACTTTTGGAGGTTGTCTCCCACCAGGATCAACATCACCTCCATGAAGGTTATATCTCCTGCAAGAAGGTGTTGGCATCAAGAGGACCCAGCTCTCAGCTTCCATATTGTTGGTCCTTCAGGCTCCACGAGCCACAGCCAGGGTGAAGAAACCTGATTTAAGGGCTGCAGTACCGCAGGCAGCAAAACAATTCCAGCAAAACTGGCTGACTGTGCACATGGAAAGAGCCAGGCTCCTTTTATGACCAGCAGAGAAACCCCTCCCGACATTAATTCAGAGCATTAAATTAGGTGCTGTCTACTGGTCGGGATAAAATGCGGGAGATGTAAGGTCTCAAGCAAAGGACAACTCCTGAAGCCATGAAATCAAAAGAGAATTAAAAGAAAAATATATTACTTCTAGTTATTTGGACAGTTAATTACAATGATATATATGTATATTAAGCTTATATTTATTGTAATTACTGAATAATTTATATCACCATGCAGTTGACAGAAATTGTATAAAGAAATGAGAATGATTTTAAATTATTTTAAGTGCTTTGAATGTGTGAGAAATATTTTTTTAAGATATATTGAAAGATTTTAAATCTAATTATAACAGTAAGTTACAGAAAGCTCTGTTTGGGCTAATGTTGGGGTTTTTTTCTAGCAATTAGAAAGTGGTTGATGATGCAATTACACTCTTATGTACAAGGTCTTTGCAACCAAGATAATTTTTTATTGAAAAATAATCAGAAAGCATAATATGCGAGAAGTAGTTATATTTAGTTTTTTCTGTCATTTTCTCCAGACACGTTTTGCAGCTCCAGTGCAGGTCTCTGCACAACAAAACAGGTAGGGTGAAGTGGGAGAAAAAAAAAAAAAGGAAGGAAAAGAGCCAAGACAAGCAATTAATGCACGGTGACTCTCCTCAGAGAGGATTATCCCAGTCTCCATCAGAGGAGTGTGCAGTTAAGGTTAATTTCAAATGGAAGAATAATCTCACACATGAGAGTAAGAAGATTAAAAGGCAAAAGGCAGAATAAAAATTCTTAATGACATTTTGTTTGTTTTCCAAATCTCATGATTTAAAGATTACGACTCAGTGAGTTGTGGGGGATTTTTTCTTTCAATTTCTTCCCCCCCGCCTCTTCGTTTCCGGAGCTGGCAGCACGGTGGCTTTGGAGCAGCAACCAAAACCTCTTTGGAAAAGACAGTCTTTAGACAAAAGGCCAAGCTCCCTCACTCAGACATCCGAGAACCTGCCCTGGCTCAACCTGTGCAAGGTTGGGAGTCAGGCTGATCTCAGCCAAGCCAGCTAACCCCGGGAGACTGGAACCAGAAAGGCAAAGGAGGCATTGGTGTCAACGTCCAAAGGGAGCAACTCTCCAAGTCACCTTGAAGTGGGTGTAGTCCTTCCAAGAGCTGTCAGGCTGCATCAGTTCTGCCTTCCCCGCTTTTTTCTTTTGCTTTTCCACTTGGACCAGACTTCCAGGAGATGTGGTGGGCCAGGCTGCCCAGCCTGTCCGAATGCCAGTCATCTTTGAACAGGATCATTTAGATAATTAAGAACAGCCAGAATTTGAATAGTTAAGATTTATCAGTGAATTAGGAAATAGCAGATGAAAAATCAAAGACCATTCTATCACTCACTAATAATAAATGTTTCTCTCTAGAAAATGAAAATCTTATGCAAAGAAGCATCCATTATCATCCATCATGGGTGCTTCTGCAGAATCAGTCTTTGCTGTACCTTGGCATGGCACGATCCCAGAGATGCAGCAGTCTACTACTTGTTTTGAAATGAGCAAATTCTCCTTAAATCTTTATCCCACACTGACTTTCCTTACTCATTTACAGCAACTGCATCTCCACTGAATTCCATAACGTTGTTGCTGTCGATTTCCATCAACAGGAGAACGCTTCAGGCCTGCACAGCCAAAGGCTGGGATCTCCAAAGAGTCCGAGAGTCCCAGGTCTATTTGACTGAAAGATGGAGAGAAGTATAATAAAATACTTCAGCAGCCATTTAAACCTTGAAGCTCTGGGGATGCCATCAGCTTCAGTGGTGAAGACTGGAAACCAACACCAGGCTCCTCTCCAGAACTGCCTTCGGGCTTGCAACCGCATGGTTGCAACCACTCTGAGGCATCACCACCTCCTTAAGCAACCAGTGGCTGAGGGCTGCAGATCCTCTATGGCAGGTCTAGTCAAGCAGAGACCACACAATGCCCGCACACTCCATCACAGCATCCCTTGGCAGGTCCAAATTGCTAAATAAGACCTCTGCTCGCCCAGTGATGTGGCAGATGTGGTGCTGGGCAGGTCCTGCATGTGCTGACACAAGTATCCCTGCTCTGCGATTCATGCAGAAGCAGTACCTACCAATTCTGGTCACTTTTGTTTCCTGTAATTTACAGGTTTAAATATTTATTTTATTGAGGGGTTATTGTGGTTCTGGAATGGTAGTACTCACGGAAAAAAATACGTTGGTTCACCAGGATAAAAAACCTAGCATTTATAAATCTAGTTATTAGACAGTATATACAGATTTCCACGTCTTCCCATGATATACGCAGCTTTAGAAATAGGCAGATGTTGTTACCATGGTCCATGGCCAATATTCAGGTCATTAAAGCTGGGTAGAAGACGACAAGCTAAACACACTGACCCCTGTGCCCTGCAGCAATCATTTCTTTTCCCTTCATGCTCAGAGATGTGACCAGCTAAGAAAAGACACGGGAGATTCACGTGGTGAGCAGATCCGCTGGGTAGCCAGATGGAAGCACTGACAAGATTTTCAAAAATTGTGCTGGCACAAGTGCCTGGAGGCACAGGGCAGGTACGGACCAGCTAACGCGGATTTACAAGGGAACACTGAACTGTGAGGAAAAGGCGGCAGAGGACAGCCAGCATGAGCACGAGACCAAGTGGAAGGGTAACGCAGGGCTGCAGGGGAGGAGCCTGGAAGTGAAGCGAGGAAGAAAAGTGGAGAGAATCAGAAGGAAGTGAAATGTACCCCGCAAAATGCTCAGTGCAAGAAAATGAGATGATATGAGATGTGGTGCTGGCCGGTTTGCTGGCTCACGTGAACATCCCACGCGTGAGCTCGTGTGCCGCGCTGGCACTGGGTCGCACAGTCATCCTCTGCCTCGTGTCAACACTCATGTTTCTGCAAGTGCACAGCATTCGGTACCTGCAATTTGGGTTTGCAGAAGAGCTCAGGCTGCCATGAAGACACCAGAGCAAATCACCACATTCTATTAAAAAAGAAAATGACTGTGTTTTCCACTGGTACCAGGGCGAGCGGAGAGCAGCCGTGCTGACACCGCTTCAGTGTGAACGTGTGGAACCGACGGTGGTGAGATCAAACTTGGGATTTGTTTTAAGCACCTCTGGGTACATGCCTTCCACATGTGCGCAATGCAACGTAAGCAACACCACCAATTAAATCCCAACAGTTTCCCTTCCCGACTGCAGGGAAAACCGCGGTGCAGAGAGAAGCCGGGCTGGACCAGACGCTCCGCACCGCAGCTTCCCCGACGGAGGCACGGGCGCGCAAGTCTGCTCGGCACAGATGGAAGTTTGGGATTCCGGGATTAATCAGGTGTGACCTCTGAAAGTGACTGCATTATTTACAGCTGGAAAAATCAAACCCACAAGCAACATTTCTGCTATTCACCTGCGCAGCAGTGTTTCGGGTTAGCCGGCATCTTTCTGCCATCAGATGGTTGCCGAGATGCCCTCTGTTCGCTTGTGCGAGGTTTTCTTTATGCGCATTTTGTTAGGGAATCCAATCAAACACTTTTTCATTTTTCAAATACAACAAAACCCCAGAGGCTGTACAGAGAATGAGACGTTCCAATGAACTCTTAAAATTAAGTATGAGAGTGACCTGAACAGCAGCTGGAAGCGCTGGCAACCAGAAAACATTTGCAGGCAAAGGAGTGATGAGTCAGACGGTTTAAATGACTCCAACCTTATCTGAATGAAGGTCTGAAGAAGAGTTAGAAGAACTTATTTTAACAAATTGGAACAGATTGCCAAGGGATGCAGTAGCTTTTCCATCACTTCATATCTTTCAAAGAAGATTGAATTTTCTATACACATACACACATTTTCATTCCCGGTCAACCAGAAGTTATTGGGATGGATACATCACCGAGTGAAGTCCTATGACTTGTGTTATACAAGAAGTTAGCCTGGGTCATAACGTTAATCTCTCTGCTTCTCCTAAAAACCTTCGGCTGAATTAATAACTTCATTGCGAACAGAAAAACAAAAATGCTTTCATTTTAATTATAGCAGCAATTCAGCTGATGAGCCTACTGAAATCCAAGACAAAAGTAATAGTTTTTATATACATTAAATAAGAGTCTACCACCACTGAAATTTAAATTGTATTTGATTGCAATGGTAAATAAATTATGGTATGCTATACCACCATATAAAAAAGCCACACTTACTCTCTAATAAAGAACACAAGCCAAACATGATTCTGAAAGCTCCCAGATTGCTGTGACAGTGCATAGATTTTTACAATCAATTCCTGTGAAAAATAATGTCTATTTTAAATAGAGAAAAAAAATCAGAGATTTTTTTGTAATGTTTGAGAAGCATTTTCCGAACACAAAACCAGACACCAGTTCTAGAGACTGGAGAATTTCTAGAACGCTTTTCGTATTTGCCCACTTTGAAGTTTTTAAACCAGGATTTTTAAGTTTCGTGCTCTTTTTCCGTAAGCGTCTGGCAAGCGTGGATGGCTCTGGTGTTGGCACTCAGCCGTACAGTTGTGCACAGCAGCCAGAGCAGCACGAGGGTCACCACGAATCGTAAACAGTTTTACAGAGCATAAAATTTAACAGACCCAAGGAATATGACAGCAGGGGCCATAAATATAAAAATTAACTATGGGAGCACTCCGTCATTAAACAGGGATCAGGGAACGAGCTAAAGAGCTGGCGTTGGCTCAGGAAGCTGTCACGGTAATGGAGGTAATTAGTGAACTGTGGTGCTGGCCGGTTTGCTGGCTCACGTGAACATCCCACGCGTGAGCTCGTGTGCCGCACTGGCACTGGGTCGCACAGTCGTCCTCTGCCTCGTGTCAACACTCGTGTTTCTGCAAGTGCACAGCACTCGGTACCTGCAATTTGTGTTTGCAGAAAAGCTCAGGCTGCCGTGAAGACACCTGAGCAAATCAGCACATTTTATTTAAAAAAAAAAAGAAAAGAAAAAAAAGAAAAACCCAAAAACTACACATGGAAGCTACCTCTGTGCTCTCCATATCTGAAAACCTGCCTATAAAGTTTGTCATTGGGGAGTTAATAGGTAAGGCATGCTTGAAAAACTGGCATTTCTTTTACCAGTTCAAAATCCAAATTACTTGGAAAAAATCTAGCCCCGTATTTAGTTAGCTACCAAACGCCCAGCTCTCCAGAGCGAGCACTCACCCCGCAGTGCTGAGTGGGCTGCAACAACACAAACGCTCCGTCATCCGCAGCGCTCGAAATGGCCCCTCTCGACCCAACAAGGAGCTGCACAAAGCGCCGGGGCTGAGAAGGAAAGCGTTAGGCGGGGAGACAAAGGTCGTGAAGCGGCTGATATGATACAAAAGACGTGACTTGCCTGAAAACAGAGGAATACGCGGGCTGAGATCCACAGGGCGGGAAACAATGGGAAACAATGGGCAAACAGTATGAGAGGCGGCGGTAAGCAGGTGGATTTTAGCCTCCGTCTTGGATAGGTGAAGGATGTTTAGATGAGAACCCAGTCCTCTGAGCACGGGAGGAAGGGGAAGGTTCGGTATCTCTCCCGGGAAAGCACAGCGGTTGTTTCCCACGTCTCCAGCCAAGCTGTGCAGCAGCCGTGAGGAGCATTTTTGCTGTGCCCTGCACCTGACTGGATTTCTCTTCTGCAGCAAACCAAACTAAAGAACCCTCTTCCATAGTGAAGAAAAAAAAAAAAAGTAATTTTTTTTTTTTTCAAAATGGTAAATTAGGATGTTTAGTCAAAGTATTAAGTTTGGGAGTCCAAATACTAAAGCTATGAGGATCTCTGCATAGGAAATTAGGAGATCAAACGTCTCAGAAAGCCCCAGCTGGCCCAAGAAACTCCTATATCAAGAGCCAGTATCCCAGGGTCCTGGCAAGGAGATATTGTTAAGACTTCCTAACTCCCAGACCGTGTAAGAGCCTACAACATCTCACCATTTACTGTGCTAAAAATCAGCCTCTGGAGAAGACAGCATGCTCTCTTGGTGCATTAGCTTTCGTTCCTGACATAGCAATTTCTTGTACCATGTTTTCCATATAATTTTGTTCTGTGGGCCATATCTTTAAGATATGCCAGTGGAAATTGGGAGCCACCCCATGAAAAGCAAAATGATATCAGCGGAAGGCAGATGCAAACGAACGCGGAGGAGAAATGCTCACACTGCTCTCGGCTTCTGAAACCGCATAAAGAGTTTTATCAGGACGAAGAAAAGCAATAGCATCCCTAACAGCGTAAGGCACCTCTAACTCACTTGCAGTAATACCTGACCACTTCACAGCTCCCAGGTGAACAGTGCTGTCACTGTACTCAGCTTTACAGGGGCTGAAAGGACTTGACCAGCCTCACTCAGACATCCTAGGGAGGAACAGCAAAATCCCCCCTGGCTCTTCCTACAAGGAATGGCATTCCATTTCTCCTTGGCACTACATGCTGCTCACCTACACTGGAAAAATATTCTCTCTGCCTCGTGCTGCCTTCCCAATTTTATATGTATAAAACATCCCACATATAATTTATCTTTGAAATTGATATGTTTGCTTTTTATACACTATATGTGTGTATACATATATAACCATATTTCCCTGAAACTATGAAAATTCTCTCTTGCCGTGGCCAAAAAGCCAAAGAAACATTTCTACCCAGCGGGACAGGACAATGCAGAGTTTATTTTGCCCGACAGAGAGCGAATGTGCCCCTCAGCTCAGCGCGTGGAGCACTCCCCCCGCACCTGCCGGCACAGCAGGTCCCTTTCGCCTTCGTGGGATACCACCAGTACCATTCTGCTCTCTCCAAAAAACACAACACAGCATTAGGATGCTGCAAAAAGCCACTGGTAGAGCTGGAAGAGCAGCTGCTCCGGTTCCACCAGCCAGCAAGACTCATTTCAGCCCAGAGAGAAGGCTGCTGAAAACAGCCCCAACATTTGTAACTGATATAAACACAGTTTCTGCCCCTTTTTCCCCCGACAATGAAAAGCAGCAGGAGGTGTTCCCCAGCTAGACAGCAAGCAGGTCAAGAAGATCATCTGGGAAGAGCGCCAGCCCCTCGGAAAGAAGCCGAGACGGGCACCAGCCCCAGCAGAGACGGACCTCATGCAAAAGAAGCACCCGCAGGACACCGTCCCGCAGAGCCTGGTCCCGGGAAGGAGCCAAGAGGTGCCAGCACTCTGCTCCCTGGGGATGAGGGGAGGTCGGTGTCCCCAGCTCAGTGCAGGGCCATGTTCCCAGCACGGCCCCAGGGGCAGAAGGAAAGGCTCATTCCTCTGCGTCCCGGCTGTCGGAGCAAGACCCAACCATCAGACAAGGATCAAAGTCCTTTTACGTTTCCCCTGATCACCTCCGCAGCCCAACGTGCGTTGCCACACAGGTCCGGGGGATTATTCAGCACAGTAAATATTTTCCCAGCCAGCCCTGCTGACCCACCACTCCGATATACCGGACACTTTCTGCATTTTCTTCGTTTGTGGCCAGCAGGTCAAGGGAGGTGATTCTGCCCCTCTACTCCGCTCTCGTGAGACCCCACCTGTCAGAAATAAGAAGAAATCCCTCCAGATCTTGTTTTGGACAGGAGGCTGCGTTAACCACCTGTCTGTACATATGTCTATAGGGACATCTGGGACCAGCTCAGTGTGACCTCTGTGTTCTTTTAGATTTATTTTAACAGCCAATATGTTATGTTAAAACAAAATTGTCCCTCTAGCATCATCCGTCAAAGAGAATATCTGCAGCATAAGGAGCAGGCCCTCATGGGGGAAAACACACAATTCTTTGAGAGGTTGTTGAGGCCCCATCCCTGGAGGTGTTCAAGGCCAGGCTGGACGTGGCCTTGGGCAACCTGGGCTGGTGGGAGGTGTCCCTGCCCAGGGCAGGGGGGAGGGAACTCGATGGTCTTCAAGGTCCCTTCCAACCTAAACCATTCTATGATTCTATGATTTTCCCCTTCAGCTCTGCTGCACGTCAGTGCCGAGCTGCTGTGCTCTGTGTCACACGATGCCCACGACGAGGCCTTATACCAAATGCACATTTAAAAGGCACCCTCCGATCAACAGATGCCGGCTAACTCGCACCGGGCACTGAGCTATTACAGTACAAGTCCGCAGTGATGCTGCACTCACCAGTGCTATAAACCCGTGGACAGAATTTACTCTAAAATAAAAAAAAAATTAAAACACATACAAAAAACAACATGAAAGAAAAAGAATCCATTGGAGCTGCTGAATTTGTGGTGTATTTTACAGCATTCAGGGAGAAAGAGGAGAGATAATAAATCTGGGAGCTAGTAGCCACAGCAACAAATTGCATTTCTCCTCTGGATGGCTTCTCCCCCCCCTCACCCCCCCAATCAACAGCAATTACCGGGCACCTTAGGGTAATATAGCAAAGTTTATGTTGCTTCTACAGCAAAGTTCTTTTCGCAAGACTAATTTATTCCACGTCTGCAAGGTGCTGATTCATTACAGCGCATTACTGGGGGTCTGATCATGACAGCCAGCGAGAACACAAAGAGAAAAGCCCTGGACAGAGCTTGTCCTGCTCTCTTGGGGTTTTTTTCTGATACCAATTAAGAGCCCAACACACTGAGTTTGGGAAAGAGATGCCTTCCCCAACTCTTAGTAACAGGGGAAAGGCAGCAAAGATAAAAGTGTTTGGGGAAAGCAATTGGGGGTGAAAGGAAATGTAGGCTCGTACCTGACAGCGTCAGTCTCAATAAAGGCTGTGGTTGAGAAACCACATACGTGCTGCTTGAAAAAAGAATAATGAAGGAGTAGCTGTGCTTCCTTCTGCTCTTCAGAGGCTGCCTCGCAACCACTTCACATTCTCTCTGTATCGCTGCAGTGCCATCAGGTCTAACGAGGGGCTAGGAATCTGGTTTCCATAGTTTTTACCCAAAGGAACTTCGTGAAGAACCAAGGTCGATTTGCTTTCAAAACATCCCCGTGAATACATCGCAGATCACCTATCTCCACACGTTAAAAGACTAGTTCAGCAGCGGACAAGGTGTAACACGTATCGCTCTGTCCTAGGGCACGGGACAACCGCTGAAGCATCTCGCCATGCACTTTGCAAAGGACTTCAGAGCAGAAGCTAACGCAGAAGGACAGTGAGGACTAAACCAGGCACGGCATGGCAGAGCCTTCCAGCTCCGATGTCACCCAGCAGCTGTCACTGTTGGATTTTAATCACATTCGCCTTTGCTACCTTTCAGGCCCTCAAGGTTTTCTGTTTCCAAGGGAATGACCTTCAGGTGCCAAGCTCCCAGCTAGAACTGACAGTGGGACAGCACGCCGCATGCAGGCGCCTTCATCTAGCCTGTGGGAAAAGCAGTGGGAAACCCTGCCGCCCAAAAAGGAGATTTATCACCCCTGAAACAAAGTCCTTCCAAGACAGCCCAGCTCCCGGCACCCTCTCAGCAGGCAGGGTCAGCTCCGCAGGCTACGAATAAGGCGCTGCCTGTCCTGATGAGAAGGCAGAGGTGGGGGAAAGAGCCATCTCCACACCACATTTAATTATTAAAGTTGACAGAAGGGATTTGTCTAGTTTCTAAATATTTTGCAGGGAAGCTAAAAGCACATCTCTGTGTGAACCAGGAGGTGATTTCCATGCAAGATGAAGAGCTCTGCGCTCACATTCAGCAGCAATCACGTCCCGTCTGTAACTACAGAGAGCGCGAGACGTGCAGTGGCTGGATGATACACCAGAAGGATATCTAGCATCACCCGTGACAGCTTGACATACTACTTTACTTTCCTTAAACACTCTTATAACTGCCTGTGAATCCTGTACAGCAGCAATCTCATCATCCCCCAATCTCAAAACACCATGGAGCTAACAGGACACACCATTCACCCCTGTCCAGATATGCCACTTGCCACTAACTGTGTGAGACCATGTAGGACAGACCACCTGGAGGTACCTTGTCTCCTCATTGGTGGTACACACACTGGATCCATCAAACACAAGCTTCATCTAGTTTTCAAAAACCTCCTTCTTTAGAGGACTACCAGAATGGATCTCTCATTTCTTCTGTCTTTTATTTTTATGGCTCGTTTTCATGCTATATTTGTCAAACATTGTGATTTCTGCAGAAAAAACTTAACACTACCCTAGATCAGGGTCCTGGAAATAAGCCCAACTCGCTAAAAAAAAAAAAAAATTGCTAAAAAGCATAAGCGCAAACACAAAAGCCTCTTCCCTGTTTGAACAGTCTCTTCAAACTACACGCACCCAAGCAATATTTTTCTGCCAAACGAGTTCACTACCACCCTCTCCAAAATTTTTTAGACCGCTTTAATCTAGAGCCAAAGCACCCTGCCCTGCCGCTGCTGAAATTAATAGATGTTTTGCCATTACATTCAGTGGGATGAAAATTAAGCCTTAAGAAAGCCAGACAATCACACCGCAGCCCATATTCATGTAGGGAATACTGCAAGCGGGATTTAAAAGGACCTTACATTTATCTTTGTACTGCCTGTGCTCCATCTGCATATAATTGCTTATGTCTACAGACGCTGCATTGCTCATCAAAGGCTGTATTCTTACCCTCACTAGGTCTCTCTTTCAACTGGCAGGAGATTCTCATTGCTTTACAATCTATACGCAGCCATTTAGCATTTAATAATTCAAATTGTAACACAATATTTGATGGAAAGTAGTCATTATGGATTTATAACACAATGCAGGTAGCTGAAGTACACAAATTTCAGCATTTCAGGAAATGGGTGCTATTTTCAAACAGAGCTAATCCTATAACAAAAAGAATCCATAATATTATCCATAATCTTTTCTTGCTGCACACATCTATGGGGTTTGGTTGATTTCCTCCCCCCTCTTTTTAATGCTCAAACAACTGAGTTATAGCAGAACATTTTTCTACGCTATGAAGCTTATTTACATACTGTAAATAACTGTGAATGCAATAAAATTGTGGTACAAATAACATGAAATAATGCCTCAATTTGCAGTTGTTTTACATCAGCATAGTTTATAGCAGTGTTTACTGTAGACTTAGAAACAAACAAATAAATAAATAAATAAAAAGACAGAGAGAAAGACCAAAAACTTCTCTATTCCCCACACCCCACAGCGCGGCTTCTAACCCAATAACCAGCACTGAGGTTACTCACTGCTTAAGCAACAATAAAAATCAGAGACTGCAAATGTTACCGGATCCCAGCCTGGATGGCGCAGTACTGGGCGAAGACGATGACTGGGTTTCTGTCCCAGGTCACGCACAACCCGATGTCCCAAGGGGTACGCGCTGCAGCAGATTTGGTGAGAGCGGGGCACTGCTTGGACCTGGACAGCCAATGAATCCTTCCCCACATCTCAAGACTCCAGGTGTGATTTGGGAGCAGTTTCTCCCTCCCTGTGCCCCCAGGTTCCCCAGCCACGCTGAGAATTTCACCTCTAACTTCTCCATTTGGATGGTCTCATTGAGGGTGACAACTGCAGAGCACAGATCCTGTTTCTATCAGCTTTTGTAACACACTCAAGGAAAACAGTCTTTGTGACTAATTCTTACCCTCTGCCTTCTTAAATTGAGAGATCCAGGTGGTAACTGCCCAAACTACCTTATTTTTGTCACGTAGCCACCAGAAGCCATGCACCTCCTGGGAGCAGGGATGTCTTCTAAGTCTGGCTAACACCCGATCTAGCATGTACACAGACAGGACCTGATACTCCCCTCCAACAAATCACTGCAAATTTGAGTTACTGATGACACAAAGAAAACCATCACTTTCCTACCTGGAAGCTTAATGTTGCCTCCTAATTTAGATTTCTCTGCCTGTTTTGGGTTTTTGATGAGACGTGTTTCCACGTCATGATTTGATCTGCCCTTAATTAAAAAAAAAAAAAAAAACAAAAAACAAACAAAACAAAAAAAACCCCAAACAAACAAAAGCCCTTTTTAACGCAGTAGGAGGGATCATGGGGATCAGTTTGGGCTGTCAGCGGGGCTTAGCCAAGGTAGGCCACGTATAATGGTATGTCTCATAGTCCGCTAGCTACCAACCCCAGCAGTCAGACAAACATGTCAAACTGGGGTACTCCTGGGAACACATGGGTCAGGAGAAAGATTTCTTTAAATTCTTTTTTCCTCCTGCAGTATCAGAGAGCCAGAACAGAGCCTTGAAACGATGGAGTGCAATTTTCTCCTTCCTTTAAGCACGCACTGAGATGTAAATAGTCATTTCCAAGAGCTTAAAACCCCAGGGAAGCAGATAATAAGCAATTACTCTAACCAGATAGCACTGATGTCTAAAAATTAATTTCTGTGCTCACATCCCACCCCTAAAGTTTTCAATTTCAAAGCAGAGCATCTTCTGAAAAAGATACACAGGTGTACAATTATGTTTCCCAGACATCTGTCTCCATCTACTCTGGTGGCACATTTAACCCTGCCTGCTCGGAGCACCGGCAGCGCGCGATGGCCTTTCCTCCACGTTCCCAGGCACACGTGCCTCCAGACAAGAGCCGCTGGTGGAGTGTAAGGCACTGCGCTGCTCAAAACACATTGATCTTGTCACTGCAGCATTCCTGACATGCTTATCCCAATATAGATTTCCTTTGTTATCTCTGCCAGTACTTACAAATCAATTATTTTTTCAGAGAAGGTTGCTATTTTCCTCAAGATCTGCTCCACCACCGAGCTGTCAGCCATCTTCAGAAATCATTGAAATGGGACAATAAAGCCATCAAAGTCAGAAGGGTCAGGAACACAACCACAGGAACCCGGTTCCTCCAAGCAGCTCCTCTGTTCACAACATTTAGCTGCCCACAGGCAGCAGTGCTAAAGCTTACACGGATGCTCTGCGGCTGCTGGCCCACGGGGAGATGTTTTACCTTCACGGCTTCACACCACGAAGATATTCCTCCCACTTTCTCTGAATGTCATCTGTAAGAATGGCATCAAGTCGTAATGGTAAATGCTACCTTCTTCCACTAGTGTTTGTCAGAAAAACAAGAGCTGTTATAGGGTTTCATATACTATGAAATCACAGCACTCTCCTTATTTCATCCATTAAAAATAACCAAAAGAAGTGAAGTGAAGATGAAGATGCCATCTTTAACAGCAGCACTTTGGGTTTACGGTACTATTAGTTGGATGTTATTTATAATAAATGAGCCCATCATGGTCAGTCTATCTGGCATCTAGGGTCCTCTGAGAGATCGACAAATATGCCCAAATAATCATCCCAGGCACCCAGAGACGTCTTTTATCATTTACTTGCTGTCATTCTTTGAAGGTAAAATACCCAATGTTTATTTTTGGTATCTAAATACAGATTTAGTGCCTACCTTAATAAATGCTTACATTTGGAAACTGGCTCCACAACTACTGTGTAATCCTTAAAATGGAGAAAGGGGAAAGCTAACTACTTCATACGAGTTCAGTGAGTCTTCATTGACAAATATCTATAAATTTGTGATATTCTGGGAAAAAAAACCCAACTCAGAACCTGATCCTCTACCAAAGCCCCCTCTCTTTGTCTACTCCCCGCTCCTTAACACTCATCACTGAAAGGTATCTGGCAACTGTATTAGTAGTAAGTTTGAGCCCCGAGATCTCATTTTTTATGCCATTTGCAAAAAATTCCTCTGTACTTTTTTTCCTGCAGCTCTGAATGTTCTCTGCCCTTCATTTCAATTAATGATGTCATAGATCAGTATATTCTCCCAACAAACTATTAAATTAACTGCCATGTTCTTCCTCCATTTTTTATTCACAGAAAGAAAGAAAAAATAACCACAGCAAACTGATGCACTTAACTCTTTATGATTTCAAATAAAAGCCAGAAAAATGATGGCAATGTTTCACCAGTCCCACCGTTTAGCCAAAAAGCACACTGTACATCTTAGTTATGTCATGTTTTATTCCTCAGCCTATGAAGATGCTGGAGAGTAATGCATCTGGGGTCAAAAAAAAAACCAAAATGAGAAGAAACTAGCAGCAACTTGAAGTCAGAGATTTTTCTGTTGCTTAACTCAACGCCTCCACAAATAACCCTGTTCTTCTCTCTCCCTTTAAAAACAAAGACGCAACACAAGGAAATAAAAAATGCCATATGAAGCTTTTATTTCCAAGTCTGTGGAAGCAGTACTTTTTCATCTTTAGCTTTCCCAGTTATAATCCCCGTCACGTCCTTTCCCTGCTGGCCGTGGGTAGCTGATTGACAGGGTGCTGTCTGCATTCACGCCACGTTGGAAAGAGGGTCAAATACTGCCCCAGACAAACAGACTGGAGGAAATTTCCCCTCAAGACCCTCCATATTAAATATTTACAGATACCTTTTTGCATTATTGGACCTCCAAGGACAGAAAAATGTCCACCAGGTGATTCAAACTTTCCACCACCTCTTTTCCAGCTATTCTTTCTCCCTCTTCTGAGCAGCGGGCCCTACCTCTCCCCTTCTGCACCTTTTCCTTGTCCTCACTTCCCCTACAGTCTTCTCCCCAGAATCTCCTCCAGCAAATCTTCCGTTCAGCATCAGGATTTCTACTATGCCACCTTTCGTTCATTTGTTTTGAAGTAAACTTTGGGCTTAATTAAGTTATAAAACCAGTAACAAATTATATGACAACAACTAAATACACTCCTTGGAATAACAGACAGTAATGAATTTGTTGCCACTAACCAACCCGCAGCAGACCTGCTGTGATTTTGCACCAGCCCTTTCCAGGATATTCCTTGGTGATGGGGAGCTGTATCCCACTGCTGAACTCAGTCTAAGGGATGCCTCTGTTGCTCGTGATGACGAACACAAGAACTTGCTAGGCTCTCCTCCAAAGTCAGCAACCTCTACACACTCCCACGCTTTTCATCACCTCACACTGTGTTGGAGCACTGCCCGGCGGAGCGGGACCCCGGGCCAGCAGCAGGGCTGCCCAGGACCACCGCGACACACGCTCTGGCCTGCTGCATCGCAAACCATCTCCTCCACAGCACCGAGGTCAGGCAGTCCCACGTAGGACCGTACATACACCTCTCCCATCCACATGTGTGACTTCTTTCCAGACCAAATGTTTGATTCAGTTCTGTCAAGGAAGGATTTCAAGGCAGTTAAGGAGCCCTCTGACCTGCCCCAGCCCACTGCGTTAACCAGCGATGCGAAGGAGCTGTGAGATGGTTAGGGAAGGTTTGGGGCAGCCCTCGTACATTATCTGCCGATGAAATTCAGAGACACTCCTCTGAGCTCTGCAAACAGACCTTTACAAGAAAGTCTATAACCAGGAGAATGGTGAGGACGTGAGAGAGAAAAAATAAACCAGATTGGGAGCGAAGACAGAGAAAGTGAAAGAAATTATACAAACAGAATAACATTGCTTCTGGGTGTCTCACATTACCCAAGGGCAGGGGAGAGGGTCCTGTTCCTCTCCTGAGCACCTTCCCAGGCACTGCAGCAGCTAGGGCAGAGTCCCCCCTCTGCTGCCAGAAGGGGACACATCCAACCTCAGGCTTTCCTCTGCAGCTTATTTCTTTCCTCACTCCATAGCATCCAGGAGCTATGACACAATTTGGAAGGGGAGAGGAGAAACGTCGTTTCTCCCTACAGTCTGCCCTCAGCTGAGTCCACAGACAAGAAAAGTAGGTGCAAAGACCTGTTTCTTCCTCACTACACAAAGGAGAAGAGTTGCAGTCATAAGTCAGAGCTCATTAAGTTGTACTCCAAGGACAAACTTACCTCCCCAAGGGCTCCCCGAAAACCCATCAGAGGAAAACGTGAGATGCAAGTCACAAGTTCTCAGTAGCAGCGCACTCCTTCACAACTGAGACTGTAGCACAGGCAAAGTGCAAAGCAAAGGCAAGATTTGGCCATTTCTCCAGTGTTTGGGCTAAGGGAACAGGATGCACAGGATTAACTCCCATAAAAACCTGCACCAGCTCCAGGGAATGGTCTTGGCAACTGCGCCCTGGATGGGGAACCAGACCAACCACAACATCACAGCAGTCCACACAGATTGCTGGCTTAAGTGTGATCGAATCCCTGAAATCAAACACCCGGGAACCTGAGATGCAAAAATATGAATGTATAAGTTTAGGGGAACCTTGCTTGACTTCTAGAATGTTGTGTGCTGGCAATCCTACAGGGTCTGGCCACAACCACACTGCACACTCTCAGCACTGACCTGTGCTACACTTTCTCCAGGGAAATCGCTTGCTCTCATCGGGCTCATTTCAATTACAATTGCCTTTTTTCTCTTTAAGGAGAAGCAGGTCTGAAATCTATCACAGATGCTTCGTGGCTATACACTCATTATTACTTCTCCTGCTTTTTAAGGGGCATGACTCACAAGCTGGGTTGTCCTCCACACGCTGAGAAATGGGCAGGAAGGGCCATGAGTCACTCCAGGCACCATTACCTCTCGCAGGGATTGAGAAATGGGACAGAAGCACGAGGAGCCAACCTTTCCCGCAGACCTCCCAGAGGAATTTGTTGCTGCTTGGGGGTTACCACCACTTTGGTCACCTACCAAAAAGGAACAGACATGGCAGCAGGGAGCACGTTCCTCCAAAGGTCTTGGTGGCAACTATCGCAATGCAGAGGACAGCTCTGATGTCCCGCTCCTTCGTTGCAGATGGCATCCAGCCCTGTTCTCCATAAGCACCACCTCCATGAAGCAGTACTGCTAAAGCACGCTGTCACACTTCATTCCAGTCAACAGTGGCAGATATTTTTCCCAGAGCTGACAGATTCATTATGAATTAAAAACATTTTTTTAATTACAGCCCTTTCACCGCCCCATCAGTGGCACACGAGCCTCTATTGCTCTCTTGCGGCTGGTTTGCCTGTAACAGAAGTAGTGGGGCCAGAAAGACCTCTCAGGTCATCGAGTCCTATCATTTTTTATTGCAGACAAACACATTATATAAGCCCTTTAATAAATGTTATCAAACCCGCCTGTAAAAACTCGTTAGGTTAATGTGGTGCTATTTTTATTAAAGCTCAGAGAACTTGCATTTAACAGCAATTACGCTGTTTAAACATGAAACAACTCTAAAATGATAGAAGCCAGAGCTCAGTATCGACTGAAATTCACAGCCCCAAACAGCATCTCTTGGAGTCAGGCTGACTTTTTGGTTCTGCAATTACACCCCCAACTTTTCTCAGCAGTGACAGTGATTCCACACTCTCAAAGGATTCGGATCTGCTCCCGAGGGAAGGATTTGACTTCCAGCTCTCAGCTTGTTCTGCACAGGCTCCCCTGAAGCCCTACAAAATTCCCATGGGAGGCACTCCCACAACACCTCCACTCCAGCACTCAAAATGGTCCCCAGGAGGGGCAAATACTGAGGCATCTGGCTCAGTGTAGTGTGCTACTCCCCAGCTAACAGCATGAGAAAAATCGTGGTCCTACAGCTAAAAGCTGCCTCTTCAATGAGATTTAAAGATAAGCTGCAACTAAGCTAATTTTTAACAATGAAGCACCCTTTGCGGTAAGGTGTCTTTAGGGGCAGAGGAAATTCTTGCACTTACTGTGGGAATTTCACCTCTGACTAAATGTCCTAAAAGGAGTCAGTCAGGTGGAGATGAGATGGGAGCTTCAACTAAGAACTCTGCGTGAAACAAAGGGAGATTTTTTTCTTCCTGCAAGCACTTCATTTCATAAACTGGTGTGTACAATAAGTCAAACCAAAACAAGAGAATTCAAAGACTTCACTCTGGATTCCAACAGCTGAAAAGAAAGCTCAAGCTCCTTACCGTTTGCTATTATAAGGCAGAGAGCCACCAACACGGCAAGCATAAAGCATCAAGTGTCCTCACTTCTTTTTCTCTCTGGAGCAGATATTCCTTTTCCTGCAGGGAGAGGACAGGACTTGTGAGTAAATTCAGGTTAACTCTTCCATGCTCCTCTCTCGAACGTCGTCCTATGAAGCAGAAGACAAAACCCATCACCTCTCTGAACATCCGACAGGAGACCAGCAAAACCAGTATTTATCTGAACTCCAAAAGGCATTATTTTGAATAAGAACTTCTATTTTCATAGGCAAGGACTTCTTGTAAGGCTATTTCCATATTCTGTTAATCTATCTAAAACCTTCCTGCTCAGCAACCTGGTGATTGTCACACACATTGCACAACCAAGAAAACAAAAGGCCATAGTTTAAGTAAAGTTGGTGCTGAGCCCTCATTAGTCAGGTGTTGGCAGGACTTTATTAATGGCAGTAATTAGTAGAAAAAAAAGTTCGGTGGTGGCAGTGGAGAATTCTACCACTTAAATATTCATTATTATCGACTCCTCCAGCTTCGCGGTGCAAACTATCTTATTAGCTTCCTTTGGGCCAGCCTCCCGGGTCAGCTCTGCTCGTAGCGTTGAAGGTGAAAGGCTGGAAATATGAAACTTCTTTCAGAAGTCAGCAGAATTACTATGCTAAGACAAATGACCACCCCTCAATTCCCTGAGCATCCCCCCTTCGTTTTTCCAGGGCATCAGGGCAACCTGAGCACAGCTAACAGGTACTGCTCTTCACTTTGGCCTTTTAATTCACAAGCAGCAGTAAGGAAGACTAAGCGGGAAAAAGCACTGATTACAGCAGCGATGCACTAAATATAGAAAGATCACAGACCCATAAAATGCTTTGCAATTGTCTAATAGGACTGATTAATTAAGATCAGTAGAGGAATCTGGAAAGTTTTGTAGCAAAGGCCCTTTAAACACAAAGTGGGAAAATTTAAAAATCTAGGACAGAATTCTCAGTAAGTTCTGTCTCTGTTTGTGGAAGTTCAACTTTAAGACAGTTCGGTCTATATTGTCAGAGCAATCTGACAAACATGCTGAAGTCCATGGGAAGTGGAGGCACAAGCCCTGGTGAGTCAATAACCCAATGTCCCTTTTTCAAAGCAACGTTCCCCTGGAGCTCGCTTTTACCCAGGCCCAGCTGGAGGGGATAAAGGCAGTTCAGAAGCACTGTGGTTTGGTGAAATGCTCTGGTTTTCAATTGACCAAGGGTGAAATGTTCTGCAACAGAAGCAATTCCACCTGAAATCCTTTGCAATCGGTATCTCTGATGGCCCATATTCTGAGAGATGTCATACACATTAAATCCATGACCTCCAACATATTCAATATAGCAGCACTCCAGACACAGGCATTGAAATTGAAATACCTGCTCTTATTCCACATGCTCTGGGACTTCTGTCCATGCACAGCTTCGCCTTGGAAGCACATTTCCACTCAAAGGCACACAACCTACAGAAGTAAGGCCAAGGACAAAGCCCACCAACTACAGTATGATAGTATCTATCTCCTCTGGGTTTTTATTTAAAGGGAAAAAAAAAAAAGGAAAAAAAAAAAGAGGCCCCCAAATGTCTCAGCTGACAGTAATTCTTCTATCAGCATGAAATTAGATGGATCTATGCCAAACTCTGCCAGCTGGAGGACCCTGGAGTTAAATTCTACTGGCCTAAAGCACTTTTGAGACAAGATCTGTGATTCTCAAAAGCCAGCCAGGTCCTCTGGGTTTTTTTTGTCTTACCTATGAACCAGGGATAGCATTTTGCTGTGTCCTAGTGGTGTTGTACATCATAACACAATAGCTGGTAAGTGTTAGAGGAGCTTTAGGCTGGAGAGGGAAAACATAAACCCACAGAGAGTTTTATTGCTTAAAGTAAATGGTAGCCTTAGTACAGTGTTTGTAAAAAGAGGCTGAGCAGATCTGACCTTTCTACAGCCCTCTAACTTTTACTAAGACAACTATCCCAAACGCAGTTGGCAGTAAAGTAAAGCAAGATCATGGTACAGTGCTACAGCAAAGAGTGGTCAGCTCAAGAAAGATGGTGCTTATTAGAAAAGGCCACCCTAGGGCTATTTATAAATAGCTGCAGAAATGTAATTCTTACAGAAGGCGTTGCTGCTTTCAGAAGCCTTCATAAAAAAAAAAACAAACAAGAAAAACCAAAAAAAACCAAAAGGTATTTGTTGAGATTATTCCATTCCTAGAGTTGCAATATTTCCACAAATCTAGCTGATTCCACATTTTACCCTTAAAAGTCTCTGCATGTGTGAAGGGATTTAAGACAAAGGAACTCCATTTCCCATCGTATTAGATGTCCTGCAATACCTTTCTATTTGTTGTTCTGTTTGCAATAGCTTTTCACCTCCACAGTGCATAATCTGTTCTCATTTGTACCTCTGCTTAAATGGGGTCTGCAGTAATACCTTGACTTTTTGCTGGAAGGTTGGTTTAAATGAAATGTAAAAATGGGAGAGCTTGGAAATCCACACAGTTCTAGCGAATGAAAAAAGGAGCTTTCCCACTGTCACCTGGGCTGGAAAAGCGATGCTCCCTGCTTGGCATTAGGCATGCAGAGCACTGGCAGCAAAGCTCCCGAGACACCATCTGTGCACATAATAAAGAGCAGTGGGATTTTTGCAACATAAATGATTGAATTTGCTTTCTCCTTCCCTTGCAGTGGGAGTATGCCAGCTATTAAGTGCCATAAGAACTTGCCAGACTACCTTTGAATATAAAATTTATCTCCTCTGATTCATGCCCTCTTCCACCTCTGCAAGTAAAGCTGGTGCTGCTGTAGGAAATATTGTAGTCGTTCTGCCTAGGCAAAAGTAAGTCTACCTACTTGTCACATTCACCTAAATTAGGAATGTAGTTGTGAACTACAGAGAGCCTGAACTGCTTTCAGGACTGGCCTTATTCTTCATCGACAGTTGGGCAAACCTAAAGCGACCACTGGGTCTTAATACCTCTCACAAACCCTTTGAATTTTAGTAGCAAATCTGAACCCAACAAAAAGGCTGAGATCCGCCTGAGTACCATCCACCTTTGTCACGTTATGAGCTTCTGACCCTTGGTTTACTCCAGCACCTCCCTATCACTTCACAAATAAGAGGGGAACCATTGGATCTCCAGTATCTGCCTCTATTTTTCTTCCAGAAATAAATAAATCCTATTTGTCAGCCACATGCATCGCCATCAGGACCAGAAGCACCGCCTGGTAAAAGTGTCCCTTGTTAGACCTGTTTTGATTGGATTATAATGCCAAATTCTCTACAAGGTTAGGATTTCATATCTCGAGTGCCTATGTCAGGCTAAAGAGGTTTGAAATATCTCAGCCAAAATGTGTCGGGTATTTCAGAAAAGAAGAGGAAAACAAATAAACAAACTTGTTCCTATGTTAAAAAGATAACGAAACCAGGTAGTGGTACTCCTTTTACTGGGAGTATTAGAGCATCTCATCTTCCTGGCAGGACATGAAGTGCTAGCAGTGACCATGCAATTAAAGATGGTTATAACAAGCATGTGCACAAGGCAACTGTACAAACCAGTTAAATTCTGGCCTCTTCCTAACTGTTACGCGTTACTTTTTGCTCTCCTAGTATCTCAAATGTGTTTTTCATCTGGTTATACAAACAAAACACAACCCAATTACGCCCAGGCAAGTCTTTGAGATTTTATAGAACTGTGGGATGTCTGTGGTGGGAAAACTCAGCCTGTACAAATTGCACAACAACCAGAGGCAGCAGGAGGAGCAGCGGCAGCTGCGGAGAGGAGACAGCCCTCACCGGTGCCGCGCGTGGGAGCGCCGTCTCGCCGAGCCCCAGGCTGCGCCCTCGGCAGGCGAGGGATTTAACAAGGAGATAATGTGCTGACTATACAATATAAAGGACAGGAACACATCCCACGGCCTCTGAGTGGAAAAGGCGCTCGAGTTGTGCTTAAGCAGGTCCGTGGGGAGGGGAACGGAGGTTTTCAATAAGCTGCAGCATCCCCTTTGCAGCAGCAACATGCGTGGTACCCCCACTCCTCCACCTCCGGACCAGCATTAGCTCTCAAACTAAAGATTAGCTGACAGTAACGTGTCAGTGGGGGCAATAACCACGGGGTAAGTACCAGTACACCATCGAAGGAGCTTTGGGAGGACAACCTGCTTTCCCAGAAAGAACTTTAAATCCAATACTCTACCAACCAACGAGCAAATTTGATGTGAATAAGCAAACCCAGCACTAACAGAGGCTTCCTCCCATCCTGCCGTCCCTGGGGCTGGAGCAGGAGATGCGAGGACACGCAGCCAGCCGGGACCTCTGGTGGGCGCCCTGCACGTGGCACAGCCCCGGCAGCGTGGCGCAGATGTCCCATGGCCACCCCAGGCTCCGGCAGGAGAGCTGAGAGGGCAGCGCTGACGTGGTCAGGGGTTGTACAGCAACAGAGAGTCGTGCAGCTGATGCTGTCCCTGATTTGCAATAAATCGGCTGAATTGTGAGCTCCTTTCTGGTTTTGGGCGAGGAAGGCAAGGGGAAGCAAAGACATAGAAAAGAAGGAAAATCAACCCAAATTTGTGGTGGCCCACAAACTCTGCACTGGTTTGCTCTAAGAACACCTGTGGGACACTTCAGGCTGACACTACCATGAAGGACAGGACAACTGGCCTATGCCAAGGTCTAACGATTTTCTTCACCACAGATCTGCACAGCCAGAATTTTCCAGCCTGATCACCGAGCTGGAGACCATCCCCGAGGAGTACTGGTCACCAGGAGAGCGCAGCCAAGGTACCCACAGCTACCTGCAAAAAACTAGGAGTAGAAAAACTGCAAGGTCTACCTGCTCTGAACTGCTAACAAGATCTCCAATGCACAAGAGGACTGAAATCTCAAGGGGGCAGAGAGGACAAGGTGCACCGAAACCTGCCCGGTTCTGTTTGACCCACATACCGATGGGTGAGAAAATGTTCGCTTAGAGAATGTAATGAAGGACACGAAGATCGAAGCTTCACCTAGGACTCCAAGGCAGAGGGACCATCCCTGCACAAACAAACGCTGCTTTTGTTTCAAGGCTCATCTCTCCAGCCAAGAGTCAATAAATATCTTTTTTCCCATGCTTGCCCCAAAAACTGCTGCACTGTGGTCATAACTGATACGCACACACTGACCAGTGTCCTTGCAGGGCCCTGGGAAAAGACCCTCTTTTTTCTTCTGCCAAAACCAGCAGACCACCAGCTGTCCCCTCCCGATGTCCACCACGATCCCAACGCTTGGTAAATCCAGCTCTGCACAGGACCCAGCAGGCAGGCCTGATTAGGCTGTAAATAAAGATTTAAAACCACAGTAAAAGATTTCTAAAGTGCAAACAAAAAAGGCTACTTCAGCTCCCGTTAAGCTTCTGTCCCTGTTAAGCTTCAATGAAGAACATTAGCGCTCCTATCCACGCTGGCAAACACATTCTTTCCTTGCTTGTCTCCCTTCTTCAACCCTTCTCCTGCTCATTGCCAACCCTGACTGACATTTTTTGCACTTACTTCATTACTGCATCTCCAGAGAGGTAGGGAGGGGTGAGAGGAAAGGAAGAATGAGAAAAGGGAAAAAATAATTACAACAGGATTTCATCGACAAGCGGGAAAAAAAAGGAAGTGTCCCTCTGGGTTTGATCAATAATGCAGCACTTGTTATCTTGATCTTCTTAATAAACCACAAGCAACCCAGATATATTTCTATCTGTGAATCAATTCTTTGCAATGTTTCTATCACAATATAGCCAGTACATGCAACCACACAAAAATAAAATGAAATGGGCTGGTTTATTGATTGTCCAAACAAGGAACCTTGTAGTTTGCATAGATTATCAGCAGAGGAGCGCTGCCTGCTTTGCTGCTCTTTAATTACTTTTGCTTTGTTTCAGACTTTCTCTCTGCCCCACCGGGGCCATACGCATTACCAGGCAACCCCCTATGCCATATCAATGGCTAAATCCCAGTTTAACCCCAAAGACATTTGCTAAACCTGCCGCAGGAATTGCTCCTGTATCTGTGTCCCCCGTTGGAGAAACACTCCCAGGCGCTGCTTTTACTTCTCTTAAGTCAGGGGCGTTGGAGGTGTCGCCGCACTTCACAGGAGGCAGAACTGGCCCGGAGTTCCTTGTCCCAGAGAAAACCTAATTACACAGCTAATTATACGGCTGAGTTCGCCTCCTTTCACCTCTTTTTTGTTCCTTTCTCAGAGCCCGCCTGCAAAATTCATCCTCTCTGACCCATCGCGGTGCAGGCTGTGACCACCCACCCAAGCCCGTGCCGAGCAGCGGTAATTGCTGGGCTGGGGTCAGGCTGCAGAGCCCTCCCAGGCTGACCTAGAAGGCAGCTCTGCGAAGCTGTGCTGGTCCTCACCACGGGTAACCCATGAATTAAATGCTCAAAGGCATTTTGTGTTTGGCTATTTTGAGCTCTCTGATGTACCCTCCTGAGCACGGCGCGCCAGGACCTGCCGCAACGGCATGGATGTAGAAAGCGGCAATCGGTGGACCTGGCCTTGGAGAAGAGCTCCCCACACCTAACTGCTGAGCGACCTGCAGCAACGCACCCCATGGTTAACCACACAACAGAGATAAGGACACCTACCTCACACAGCGCCAGATTATACTCAGCCATCATCTACACATAACCGAAGAACGCTTTTATCACCCTAGATGCAATTCCAACATCTTTTCTTTTACTCTTTCCATTTTCAGTAAAGCCTTGAGCCTCCTGTGAAGGAAAACTCCCTCCTGCAAAGGAAATTTAAGAAAGAAACAAGTAAAGCCTCCAAGATTTGACCAATAAAGAAATTACTAATTTTCAGATTTTGTGACCATCTGATGAAAACAAGCAGCCTAGAAGGAGCAAGGTAACATCTCATCATCTATCGAGTCAGATACTGGGCATGATAATGTTTCCTAGGGGTCTGGTGGATCCATGCTGCAGCTTGCATTGATCAAAAGAAGGTCCTAAAGTAATTCCCCACCTTTCTTAGGTGTTTACCATAGATATTACTAAGTTTTGAGAAGACAGCCCCTGAATGTTATGTAGATGAGCCCCCTTTCCCGCTGAGCCAGCATAACATCCTTCAAGAAAAAATGTAATTAAGTTAGACTTGTGAACGATAATGAGTTTCTATTACACCCCGCTGAGAGTAGCAGCAACATCTGAAAATTATTTTTCGCTGTCTACAACCAAGCAATAGCTCCTTTATTAGAAACATGGATGGAGCTGATAGCTTGGACTGTTGTGGTTCCAAACTTAAAGTTTAAGACCAAACATTTTTGAAGGACGATGCTGGGGATTAAAGCTCTGTAATAATGTATGCGGATAACGGAGAGTCACGCAAGCAGGGCAGTGCTGGAAGTCTCAGGGAATGACTGGTGCAAACCCTTTCCTTTCCGGCGTGGTACAGCTTGTCGGCTGTGCTATAGCCACACTCAAGCCACGCAACAGCCTTGGTCTGGCTCTTCTGTCTCCTGCAGCCACCACTGACCACTGCTGTGGGGACACGGGTAAGACGAAGCCAAGCAGTGAGACATCCCTGGGGACGGTGCTGCACTTGCTGTGGCCAGAAGCCCTTTTTCCTCCGTACAGTTTTGCTAGTCAACTTTTTAAATATAGCGCCAGCTTCTCATTTCACAACGCCCCGTGCCCCGCAGCTCCACACCTCAGCCAGCTGCTCCCTGAAGCAAACCCTTCTTTGGGGTTTTCCGAACCCGCTGTTTCAGTCTGCGTCTGCACGGGGTTAGAAGAGGCAGTGAACCTCTCTTCCCAATTCAAGCCACTCCTCATTTTCTCAAGCTCTGTCATAATCTCCCCTCCACCTTTTCTTTTCCAGGTTGGACTTCTTCACCCCTTCACCGTTGTTCCCTGGGGCAGAAGCTGCCCTGTGCCCCTTGCCCAGCCTCGCTGGACATCCTACAGCGGGAACCCACGCCGGCTGCTGGGCTCCGAGAAGATTTGCACAGCGCTATAACAAGATCCTCTGGTTTGTTCTCTGCTTATTCCTTGATAATTCCTCACACTTACTCCACTTACTTGGTTGCTCTTGAGCACCAAGCTTACACTTTCTTAGGGACTCTCTGTTACAATGCCAACATCTCATTCCTCAGGGCACTAGGCAAGTATCAGAGTATATATATATATGTATGTATGTATGTATGTATATTTATATTTTTATATATATAATAAAGAAATATTTATAAAAATATTATTTTTTTCTATTTATATACATAATATATATATTTATATTTGTATACATACACCGCTAACACTGAGGATTCTTTTGTCCCATGTGCATACTTTATATTCAACTACATTAAATGTCATCAGGCACTGTATTACCAGTCACTGTTACAAGATCTTTACACTCAGCCTTGTTCACTTTGGGAGTTTGGGGTTTTTTTAAGAATGAAATGAAGCAAACCCAAACAATCTGTTGGTCCTTGCAATGCAGGAGAGGGGAGTTTTTTCCTACACAGAAGTAACACTTTATCTAGGACCCCAAACACACGAGGATGAAAACCTCTCGTGAATTTTATCCAAGAGACTTCATTGCCTTAATCCTGGATAATCCATATCTAATCCTTTTTACAATCTTATTCATCTACTTGCCTCAATAGTTTTCCACAGCAGGGAGTTTACGTTTCATAAAAGGAATATTTTGCTCTTTCTTTTTTGAAATGAGTTTTACTATCATAAAGGTTTCTCTTCTGCAAGGTTTTTCATCCCAACTGAAAATAAATTACCTCTTTTTTGATGCCATGCCTCATAAAGGACCAAAGAGTTGTTTTGTTTCCCGACAGGACTTGTAATCCAGGTGGCCGCTACCAGGTATATTTTGGACCCAGGAATAGTCACAGACCCCTGAAATCCATGAGTGTCAAACGCATACTGAATAGAGGGGATAAATATTCAATATCGAACAGAATATATTTTATCAGAAGAAAAGCAGTCCACAATATCTTATAACGATGCTAAACCAGTGTATTTCAGGGCTGGCCATGATGGGGAGAGAGGAGAAATCCTGTCTTCTAGATGGCGTCGTATGGGACAGCGACATCTTCCAGCTGCCTTTTCCAAAGCCTGGCACAAACCAAGCGTCCTGAAGACTTTCTCCAACACACTGAGATGCAGACTGGGTCTCTGCCAGGCAATCTGGACCACCTGGCCAGCCTGCCAGGGAGCCCTTCTGCCAGTCGGGACCGTCACCGGTGAGGGTGCCTGCAGTTCGGGAGATGCCCGGCGGTGCGGGCAGGAGGCAGGCAAGGGCAGAGCGCTGCCCTTCTGCTCCCCCGCTCCAGAGGCAGCGAGCCAAGAGAAGTCACAAATACGGGACATGAGAGATTTAGTTTTCCGGTCACGGCACTCGCTGGTGTGGCAGACGTGTTGATTTCTGGCTTAAGAATCTGCTTGAATTATCTCTATTGTGCTTAAGGAAACAAGACGGATGTGCATTTTCCTTTTTTGTGTGTGTGTGTGAATGATTAAGAAAAAAGGCTACACAGAAAACGTAGCTGCTACATATCACTGCTTTCTCATCCTGACAGAAACAAATCAGCCAGCCTTCAAACTTTTGTTAACCACTCAGGATGAAGGGGACATCGCGTCTCCTCTGGAGTAAATAACGTGAATCTGGCAAATATTCAAAGCAGGTGTAATACATACAACACAAAACACAGTATTAAACTGAATAATCTATTAGTGATCAAAGATCTGGAACCAAAACCACACTCTACAAATAACGTACCAAAAATGAACTGCGAAGTCTGTACCAAGATGGGTAATAACGAAGAGAAATAGGCAAATTTGTCACCAGGATGTGGGTGGTGCAGCTATATTTTTTGCTCAGGGAACCTACAAATTGTAACCCTTAGTAATCACTGAAGAAATCCTACCCTTCATTAAGCGGAGCATCCTCACTTGAAATTCAAACCTCTGTGCTCAGCTACCCCATTCCTCACTTTATTATGAATTTCAGAAAAAGCTCCTTTGCCCCCAAACCCTGCATGCAATTTCCAAGCCACAGGCCAATTACAGGCAGCTAACGAAGGTGGTTGGCGCCACACTGTACAGCGATGCTGGCTCGTGCTAATGAAGAATCTGGTCCTCACGCTGGGTCCTGGGGAGCAAGAAGATGAGTGCCCCCTTCTCACTCAGTATATATAGTACCGCTTTGAAAAATCCCTGAAGTTTTTTCAAGTTCCTGCTAATAAAAACAGTTTCCTAGCAGTGCTAGATCTTAGATACAAGCAGATCACTTCCAGCTGCTTCTTATCTAATTTCCGTTGTCACCTGACACCGTTCATTTACAGTATATCAATCTGGCCTGGTAATGTTTGAAATATTAATTATGCGATGGCCTCAGCTCATTACCACGGATGCACTTAGCAGGATGCGTGCCTGTTTACAGGTAGCCGAACTGCTGTGCAGAACAAATAATCGGCGCCTTCTCCCTTAGGGTATGTCTGTGCAGAACGACTCAAACTAGCTTTAATTGAGCCAGCTTGGGTGCTGTACTGGCTCTGCGCTTCAGCCACGATAACGAGCTTGGGGGAGACGCGAAGATGTATTAGGATCCACCGGGGATCTGGTACAGCCCCGCTCAGGGCTGTGCAGGTGGAGCCAGGCTGCACCACACTGCGGTTTTTGTTTCGATTATTCACGTCTGCCCAAGCCTGCCCACACTCCGCGCTCACGTGGGTAAGCGCAGAGATGCTGTTAATAACCCCTCTACCCTGCTACGAGGTGGAGAAGCACCTCCTGTCCCCCCACCCTGCTGGCAGGGACACAGGAGGGTGCTGTGGGCATCGGTGCCAGGTCAGGGTGGGCTGGCTGGTCGGTGGTTGCCCATATTTCCAGCAGTTGAGCCGCTCTGTGCCCAGCGGCACGCTGCAATCCAGCTCACCCAGCCAGCCCACAGCCCCTGCGCCACCACCCTGCCTTCTCCTCTGCCTCGCTCCTTCCCGGCAAGGCTGGAGCATGTAAAACATAGGAGAAAAGGAGCACAGAGGGCTCCACCTAAAAAAGGCAGAGACTCAAGAACTGGCCCTTCCTGGAGGCAACCAACAACGAGACAGCGCTTTGCCCCCACTCCACTTCTTGCTGAGGCCTGTGGCTATTATCACATAAATGAGAAAACGGGGGATTGGCACAAGCCAAGCCTCATGGTACAGAGCACGAAGCTGCTTCTCTCTCGTGCACCCTCGTGACTGCCCCTAGCCATGCCCCAGCAGACTTTCCCTTGGTTTTGCCTTTTGGGAAGGAGGGTGTCGAGTTTTCATAGAATCATAGAATGGTTTAGGTTGGAAAGGACCTTGAAGATCATCAAGTTCCCACCCCCCTGCCCTGGGCAGGGACACCTCCCACCAGCCCAGGTTGCCCAAGGCCACCTCCAGCCTGGCCTTGAACACCTCCAGGGATGGGGCCTCAACAACCTCTCTGGGCAACCGGTGCCAGTGCCTCACCACCCTCAAAGTGAAAAACTTCTTCCTAATGTTTAATCTAAACCTGCCCTCTTCCAGTTTATAGCCATTCCCCCTCATCCTGTCACTACCTGCCCCAGTAAAAAGTCCCTCCCCAGCTCTCCTGTAGCCCCTTTAGGTACTGGAAGGCCACAATAAGATCTCCCCGGAGCCTTCTCTTCTCCAGCCTGAACAGCCCCAACTCTCTCAGCCTCTCCTCACAGCAGAGGTGCTCCAGCCCTCGGATCATCCTCGTGGCTCTCCTCTGGACACGCTCCAGCAGGTCCATGTCCTTCTTCTGTTGGGGACTCCAGAGCTGGATGCAGTACTCCAGGTGGGGTCTCACCAGAGTGGAGTAGAGGGGCAGAATCACCTCCCTTGACCTGCTGGACACACTTCTTCTGATGCAGCCCGGGATACGTTTCTGGGGGGAGCCGAGGAGCCAGAGAGACGGGTCCCGCTCTTCTCTGTCAAAAGCACTGCCCAAACACACCATGAAACACCGGCATGGTGAGACGCAGGATTCAGCCCCTCCTGCACCCACATCTTTCCCTGTGGAAGCAGAATTGAGGAGCCAGTCAACGAATACACGCAAAGATGAACACACGTGCACTAAAAGCTGTCATTTAAACGTCTGGAAAATAGCCTAATTTCTGCATACGCTGGCTGCCTGTTGCTGAGACGCTGGGGGAAGATGGGCCAGTGATTGACAAAGTGAGACATTAACTCCATCAAGCAGATGGAGAATGGCATAATTATGAAAATAATAACAGTGATTGGCCGAGATATGACAAAAAACACCCTGTAGGAATTATTTACATTTAGGGTTGTTGGGGCCTAATTTATTCTAGTGTTTGAACAGCAAGAGAAAACACAGAAATCACGGCTCCTAAAACACCCCGTGTCAATGCTCCTACTAGGCAGTATAGCCCAGAACAATGGCTACCAGCTAAAGGGGTTTAATTGCCTCTCCTGATGAATGAAATTAACCTTTATTTGGGGCTGATGTGCGCGTGTCATCCAACAGCATTTCTTGAAAGGCTCACGCTTGCTTCCGTCGTGGTTAACGGCTTAAATGAGTTCACTGTGGTCTGGAGCGAGCCAAGCTGGGATGCACTGGGATACCAGATAAGAGGAATTTAGCTGTACCCGGAGGACCAGCTCTGGAGCAATTAAAGTCCCTCATCAAGAAACAATTTGCAGGAAGATGGGGAAAGACCGATAAAGGAGTTGGTTTTGAATAAAAAGCTAACACACGCTGCAATCCTGTTTATGCCTCAGTGTTTCAAGAGGGGCAAATCTGCCACATATTCACTGTGGCCGGCCAGGAAGGCGGTGACCTTCCTAAATAAAACACTCTCATCTAGGAATTGAAATATGACTGCGCAGATTGTCACGCTGCCAGGAACAGTTACATTTTTCATACTTAACCCTAAATCTTTTCACCTCTCTGAAGTTTTTCATCAATTTCCCTGCCACATCTGCTATTTGTCAGAGCTAGTTGGCCCCATCTCACCCTGCGTTCACACTCCTGGAGGCAACGGCGTTACCCGGGGAGGGTGGGATCAGCTCTGGACGCACAGATCAGCCCTCTCCCCTCACCAATTGCTGGCCCGTCCCCCCAGCCCCCTCGCCTGGGTGAAGGATGTTTTGGGATTTAATCCCACTTTATTACCCGCAGACCCCTACCTCGTTTGCAGCACAGGACAGACGCTAATCAGGGAACAGGAGAGCTATTCAGTGCTTAAATTCATTCTTATTCAATGGGGAAACCTCTGCCTTATTTACTACACCCCTCCAGCCCCCACACTTGATTATTCCTCATCTTTCCAGGGGTGTTCATCATTCTGTGTCATAAACACTAATCAGCCGCTCTCTGCTTCTTCCCAGGAGAAGGCAGAAAACTGCTCCTGCCCTTGTTGCGAGTGGGGAAGCCGAAGCAGAGGGACACCCCCGACACCAGGAGGAAACCAACTGCAGAGCTAGAATCAAGCCTACGCGGACGGTGCCCACCTCCCTGGCTGTGCCCCATCAGTGGCAGCCTCGTTCCCCGGGGGTGACCACCAGCTTGGGTACCAAGTATGCCCTCAGCGTGAGGGAGGGGCACAAAGCTTCACCAGTGATGGACCCAGTATCACCTGCCCTATTTTTCTATACCCTGTCTCCCTTCCAATGCAAATTGTTCATGAAGCAATTCCTTTGCTCGTCAATCTCTATTCCCTTCCATACCATCATCGCTCTTACTCTGGGCAGGATTATGGGAAGGAAGAGCACAGAGTCAGTGAAGCCAGGATGAAATGAATAAGCTAAAATGCAGCATTTCTGGATTTCCAGCCTCCTCCCAGCCTCACCTGCCACCACCCCTCAGCCAAGGCAGGCTTCATTTCCACCTACTGCCAGGAACCAAAGTCCCGTACTAAAAAAGAACATGAAATCTGAAGAATGGAGTCATCTACACACTCTCCGGTAACCCCACACCTTTCTGCTCAGAGCAGCCCTTGAGTAAGTCCCTCCAGCCCCATCCTGCACCCATCCTGCCCAGCCCATGTGCCAGCTCCTGCCCCTGCCGCAGCCCTGACCTCTCCGGGGCACCAGAGATGGGCTCTCCTCCTCCAAGGCTGGCTGCAAAGCAGGTACCACAGCGTCCTGGTTTCAGCTGGGATGGAGTTAACTTTCTTACTAACAGCTGGTGTAGTGCTACGTTTTGGATTTGGGATGAGAAATGGTGATGGGGGCACTAACGTCTTTGGCTGTTACTGAGCTGTCAAGACCTTTTCTGGTCCAGGCAGGGAGTCCATGAGAAGCTGAGAGGGGATACAGCTGGGACAGCTGACCCCGACGAACTAAAGGGCTATTCGGTACCATAGGATGTTGTGCGCAGCATATAAAGCTGGGGGAAGAAGAAGGAAGTGGGAGGGATGTTCGGCGTGATGGCATTTCTCTTCCCAAGTCACCACCACGCTTGATGGAGCCCGGCTGTCCTGGGGATGGCTGAACACCCGCCCGCCCATGGGAAGTGGTGAATTATTTCCTTGCTTTGCTTTGTTTGCGTGCCCGGCTTTTGCTTTACTTATTAAGCCGTCTTTATCTCAGCCCACAAGTTTTTTCTCACTTTTACACCTCCAATTCTCTCCGCCATCTCAACTGGGGTGAGCGAGCAAGCGGCTGCGTTGTCCTGGTTGTCGGCTGGGGTTAAACCACCACAGAGAGGAACTCTAAATTCAATGTTTCAGGTCTTTCTGATGCATCAGCCTCAAGTTTAGCCATGGCCACAAAACATTCTGAAGCCAAGCGGATCCCACCGTGAGCTGCCTGCTGCTGGGGCCGGGGAGGCAGCATCCCTGCCCGGCCGTGTACAGCTCACACAGCTGCAGCCTGTGGAAGGGGGAGAAGGGCAGGAAAAGTTAAAGGAAAAAGTGAAAAGCACTGCTGTCAAAGGGCCTTTTATAAGCCATCCATCATACACAGACACAAGCCTTGATAAACTAAGTGAAGCCCTGCTGTAGAAGAAACCCACAGCAGCCTAACACAGAGCCCCGGCGTAGGCTGTTGCACCTGAACAGAAATGAGCAGCGACCACAGTATTTATGCACCAGTTTAAGTAATACACAATCACATAATGCGGCAGCATCTGGACTTTGTCGAGCTCCAGATTCTGCCACCCTAACGGTTTTGAGCCAGTTCCAATAGAGGTGAGAAGCTCCAGCAAAGTTACCTCTTAGGGAGTCGTCATGGTGCCTGCAGAAAACACAGTGCCTTTGCTGCCCCCGTACCTGTGCCACGAACGAGGAGAGAGCTGCAGCCATCCATGGCTGTCGCTCTGCTGCCTTTCAGTAGCCCAGAATTTACTCAATACACAGTTAAAGAAGAAATGTTCGGTTTTGTCTGAATTTTTCCCCAGTTAGATTGTTCTGTTTTGCTCCATTTTGTTTAAGGCAGAAAAAAAAAAAAAAAAAAAGTATTAATTACATGCTGCCAAGATCTTTGGAGAAAAATTCAATATTATCTTTTACCGCGAATAAGAAATGAATCAAGGCTCCATTCCAAATCCAGCAGCAGTCCTGACTTTGACGTGCCGAGGAAAATAATAACTTTCAGCACATACTAATTGTCTTGTTAACATGGATTATGCAGCCAGCCAAATAAATGTCATTCACACTTTTATGAGGAAGAGCATAAATCTAAAAATCGGAAATGCATAATATTTTCTAATATTTTCTTTTCTCCCCATTCCGCATTCATAGCCTAAATATATTTACATTTTTAATCCATGCAAACAAAGCAAGAGTCTGCTGGAGACTTCTGAAAGCTCCCAGGGGTCCCAAGCTCAAGGTGATCAGATTTTTAAAATAACAAGCTTGGTTCCCATGTAGCCTTCAAACCAGCTTATACTTTCTTGGCACTGCGAAGCGGTTTTGAAATAAGGATAATTTACACTCAATTTAATTTACACTAAGTCCCCTTCATACTGCCGGCACAGCACAAACACGCGCTGGAGCTAACCTGCGCAGGGAAGGGAGCGTGCTGGATGCTCATTTCCTTCCTCTGCAGGACAGGGGTGGGTCCGGGCACCCAGGACCTAAGCTGACACCCCGGGGCGGTTTCCCCAGTTGAGATAACTGCCTGACCCCATCATGCTGGTGCCAACCTCGGTTGAACCCATCGCCCCCCCAGCATTACCAGTTACATGCTCAATGGTAGATTTTCCTCCCTCAAAGCCCTCATCATACCATCAGCCTTCGCTTCGCGCCAGGACAAGGGAAGTGGCCGAGGTGACGTGACTCGCAAAGCCACCCAGCAGCACGGGGCTGCGGGCTCCTGCCCAGCGCACCAGACGCCCCGGAAAGGCAAAGTGGCCATCTAACAGAAAGGAGGAACGGCCGTACGAGGCAATTTAGACTAACACAGGATACTGATAAACCTCACTCATTAACTTTGCCCCTGTAGTTATTAAAACTCAGCATTCATCTCTCCCCCATGGGTGAGGCACTGGAAAAGCAGCGCCCACCAAGGGGACCCGCAGCGCAGCCTGGTTCCTGACCTCCCCAGAACAAACTGGATTTCTCAACAGGAACTGTTCCTTGGGCTTTCTTTTCTTTCACAGCAGCGTGGCAAGCGGCACAGCTCTGGCACAAGGCTGGGCTAAAGCCCGTGGCGATGGGCTCTGGCTCCCTCTGCCAGCCTGTTCCCACACAGGATTATCCCTTCCCTGGCCCCAGCACTGCACAGCCGCCCCGGTGCTCGTATGCACTAATGCGCCTTCCCACTCCGGTGTCTCCTCCAACACCGCTCCTTATGGCCCCGGTCTCTGGGATCACTTTAATCACCAGTATCCCATTTTTCCTGCTCTTTTCTGCTCTGGCTGGCCAGTGCCGGCAGCGACAGCACCCCCAGTGGGACGGACAGTATCCATCACACAACTTCCCTTCTCCATCTCAGCACCCGTCCCACTCTGTACACGCACCACTGCCACTAACCACGTCCAAACGTGCCACACAAGACACCGTGTCTGACCCCGAGCTGCCACTGAGCTTGTGCATCCCAGCGCTGCCGTGTTCAGAGACACTGCATCTGCGCTCAGAAGATGAACGGGCTCAGCACGGCCCCGAGTCCGCATTATCGAGCACCAAAACCAGTGCCAAGGTGCCGTTCTCCTTCGGGACGAGAAGCAAGCTGGCTCAGCGTGAACACGCGATGCTCTGCAGGCTGGAGACGAACCCCCCAGGCCATAAGCACCCGATGCAGAACATCTGAAGACAGCCCTGTATCTCTGCAGGAAAGATTGATTTTTGCGCAACTCTGAAGTCCTGCTGTACTGCACAAAAGTAAAACCAAATCTGCTGTAAAAAAAACCCCAAACCTCTTACTGCCACTGTAGCAGCACCCAGCTCAGGAGCAGAGCTAGCAGAGTGGGGAAGCAACCTCGACAGAGCAATTCGAGCAAAGGCTTACGGACAGACACAATTAAAATAAGCACTATAGTTTCAATTAACTGTTCTCCCCAGCAGCACAGGCTTGGAAAGGGCTCTTAATAGATCTCTTCCACCGCAGTGCACAAACTCTATTGCCATTGCTCCACCGATTATTGAAAGTTAGCAGAGTGAGGCAGTTCTCTCGCAACACCTTCAATAGTGATTTGAGGATCTGTCTCTTATTAGCCGGCCATATCGTGTGCGGAGAGGCTAAGCAGGGTACCGAGCGCAACCATTCCTCAGAGAGTTTACATGCTCGGGCCCCTGTTTCCTCGCTTTGGGGATGCGTTTGCCCCGCTGCCGTACCCCACGCGCGGAGCAGCATCCCGGCCTCCGCCGAACGGCTGGACCACGCTGCGTCTGTCTTGATTAAATCACGGGAGCATCCAGTTCTGCCATCGCCTGGGGTTGATTGGGAACAAGGCTCAGAATAATCTCTGATAGATTTTCTCTCTCAGCCAGGGAGACACCCTGATGGCTTTAAGCTTTCTTTTTTAGCTCGCAAAACACTCCCCCAGGAGGGCAGGCTCCTGCCAGCCCCACCACGGGGCTTTGGCGTGTCACCTCCTAATAGGGCAGGGAGCGCAGAGCGGATTTATTTAGCCAGGTGTGAAGGTCAGCCACCTGCATGTCTGGACATTTGGGAGCAATATTAAATTTAGCTTCCGCACTTGCGGTATGCAGAGGCTTTGGATGAAATTCTGGCTTCAGCAGCCAGCAAAGCAAAGAGCATCAAGGAAAGCAGAGCTGTGCCTTCATTCTCCGTCTCAAAACACTCGGTAAGAAGCACAGGGTTGTTTTTAATAGAAATTATTAACCTTTCGAACAACTGACCTAGAGATGTCAGAGATTCTCTAATTCGACAGTTTTGAAATCAATCCTGGCAGACTTTCTAAGAAACCTATTACAAAAATAGACAATACCACTCAAGTTTTTCATGAGAAGTGACAGCTACCAACAGCGTCTTCATTTTCTTTTCCTCTGGCTTCTCCTTGGCTACAAGAAAATGAAGTGTCCTGTGACCGAGGCTCAGAGACGAGAACCAGGAGGCTCAGAGGCCATGTCTGGTCCTGCCACAAACTTTCTGTGCCCTTGTGCCTCCACTTCTGTATTTGTAAAAAAAGCAACGGAGATACCCACCAACTTTCTACAAAGGTACCACAGCATCCTTGAATGGAAAGGATTACAGAACTGCAAGATATTAATTTTCTCCTAGAATTAGATACTCCCATTATTTCCTTCACGTCCCGCTGAACATGGCCTTGTCCCTTCTCGATCCTTCTTCCTATCGATGTCCACTTTAATTTAGGTAACTGCCATGGTCCCCAAGGCCCCCAAACATGCGACACCTTAAATATCCAACCCCTCAACCTCCTCCTTTCTTTTAGCGGAAAAACAAAGACCCCCTACACTTTAAGTTCCTGCGTAGCCAGGAAAATTACCAAGTCCTACTTTCTTATGGAAAGCCCCCAAGCAGATTTTTATCTTTTTCTACATCCCCCATACGTGCGTTCATGCTGCAGGTTTTCCCTCACCCATCCAGCTATTTTTATAGAGCTTTTCAGAAATCTATTACCTTTTTAAGCTACTTTCTGTCAAATTGCAGTGAAATTGGCCAGTTCTTCAAAAGTTAACAGGAATAGCTGAGCAGGTGGACTCACGTGCATTTAGTATTCCCACAGCCCTCCTCCTCTGCGGTAAAGCAGCACACAAAACCCAACGAACATACCTCCCTCCTGCCAGCCAGTCTGCCGAGGCTGGGACTGCTGGGACCGACAGCCCCGGAGCCAGCACAGACTGCCCCACACCACGGGGAAAGGTCCAGGCGGAGGGTCAGGGCTGAAATCACCCCTCAGGGAGTGTACCCCAAAAATCAGAGGGAAGCACAAGAGGCAGACTGGGCTTTGAGATGTCAAAGAGATGAAAAGAGAAGAAGCCTTTCCAGTTTGGAGCCTGGTACGGATCTAAATCGGGTCTTGTGCTCTCTGAATCTGATGCCAATACCTTGGCTCCGTCTGGCTGCTCCGACAGGGACATCACAGAATCTCCTAGACTGGAAAAGACCTGTGACATCATCTAGTCCAATCATTAACCTCACACTGACAAACCCACCATTAAACCATGTCCCTGAGCGCTATATCTACACGACCCTTAAATACCTCCAGGGATGAGGACTCCACCACTGCCCTGGGTAACACGTTCCAATGTCTGATGACCCTTTCAGTAAAGAAATTCTCCCTAATATCCAATTTAAACTTCCCTTGGTGCAACTTGAAGCCATTTCCTCATGTTCTGTCACCTGTTACTTGACAGAACAGCTCAACTCCCACCTCTGTACAACCTCCTTTCAGGTAGTTGTAGAAAGTGAGAAGGTCTCCCCTCAGCCTCCTTTTCTCCAGGCTGAACACCCCCAGTTCCCTCAGCCGCTCCTCATCAGACGTGTGCTCCAGACCCCTCACCAGCTCTGTTGCCCTTTGTATCACGTTGGTACAATTTACACCCCAGGAGAGCTGGACATCACTGGTAACATTTGCACACTTCACCGCATGCCTCAACTACGAGCTAGGTCGACTTAATTTTCAGATAGTCTGTGTCCCACTGCTACCCCCATCCTGGAGAAGCACTCCAAGATTTAAAGGTCTTTGACAGCAACCCAGACCCACGGGAGACCTGCAGGTTTGGTCTGTACACAGCAGAGGGCAGTGGACACTGAGCATCGTGCCATTTTGGGGTAGCTACCCCCAAAGCAGAACCCAGGGGAGGAACAGATTTCTGAGCGTTAGGTCTATGTGGTTGGACACCTCCTGCAGACATCTCCCGTTCTTCCAGGTATCCCAGGGGGAAACAGAGCAAGAGAAAGTAAGCTTGTGTAGGGAGAGTGAAAAGTTTCTCTTTGGATTAAGGGAGGTGACATTAATGGCAACCAAATGTAGTCAAATCAGACCTCCCTTCTCCTACAAATATCCCAATATATATTCACAAAATTGCTGAGGCATTGTTGATGAAACTTTAGTTTCTTTCCTCTGAAATATCCACCTGTGGTCAGGGGAAATTCCTACCCAAATCCCAATTTGAACTGTATAATTCAAGGTTTCCTGATGTAAGCCCTTTGCCCAGAGGGTCAGCATTCCTCCGGGCTGCCCACACCCCTCTGTTGCCCACCAACACCCCGCTCCCCTTGCTTCTCTCATTAAAAATCAAACTTGGTAATGGGTGTTCTGCCTGGTCTGGATCTATATATCATTTTTCTACAAGGGTCTTGAAATATTGGACAGCACAAGACAAAAATCCTGTCTTCTTTTTTTGTAACTCGAAAGAAATAATTTCACCTAGATGGCTGCAGTAAACACACTGCAATAACAAGAAGCTTTTCTAGAAGGGTAAATTACTTAGTGGTGGTACCAACTGGGAGCGATGCTGGTTTATAACATCAGATGTAATCTTTCAGCAACAGGGGGGAAAAATGCTTTCAGAGAAATGCTTTTTGTCATTGGCCACTATGGTGGTGCATCCAATTACACTGCTTTCATTTCAGATCCAGGGGACACAGCTCAGAGGAGAAATCAACAGCCGCAATAAACGCGTGTGGCAGGGCCCCGGCCAGCAGGAACAGGAGCTCGCGTGCGCCCTGCTCCATGAGACAGGGCACCGAGCCTGTCTTGTTTCTCCTCAGCTCCTTTTGGGCTCCTTGGAGAGATCCCAAGGGTTTTGATAGCCCGAGGAGATGCCCACAAAGCGGGCAGGTTAAAGGGAGGGAGAAGCCTCATGTCCTTCATTCGGGAAACTAAGTCAGCACATCAGCCCCTGTCTGGAGCCAATGGAAATCTGACCCAAACTCTCCAAGTCTGTTCTGAATCTTACTAGGATGTTGGCCTTTGAAATCTTTCTTTAAAATAAATCTTAAACTCACTGGAGGGTCCCTCTGGCAAGGAGCTGGTGTAGCACAGAGAGGCTGGATGTGCCCTGGACATCCTCCTGAGACCCACCATCTCCATCATGAACTACCTCATCGATTATTCCTCCTCTTCCTACTCCATTGCTCTCCCATCTGCCAATATTATCTGTTATCTTTTCTAACTGTCATTCTCATTGATTTTTTCCTTCTTCCCCTACTCCAGCTTTGCTATCAAAGTGTAGGAATTGGGTTTTTCAGGTGCAAGTTTCCCTTACGCGGCCGCTGCTGTCGCACACGGCGAGGTGGCCATCAAGGACCAGCCGGCGCCCATGCCTGGGGCACATGTCACTCTGTGCACACAGGTGACATCAACCTGGTGACAGCATCTCCAATAGTTTTGTGTCAGTTGGCAAATGCAGACTCTGATACCTTCATTAGCAGATACAACCCTCTGTTGGAAAGCAGCACCGTATCTGCTGCCGCAAAGAGACCTTCCAGCTCACACTGCGTCTGCGGGTCTCTGACTTGTGCAAAACAGATCTGAAATGGTGCTGTACGGTCCCACAGCCCAAAAAGAGACGTGTGCTCTGGGACACACTCATGTGTAACTTAGAAATAGCAGAGGGAGCTATGGGGAGCCTCCTGCCCCCTGCCTGCCCCATCAGCACAGCCCCACGCCTCCAGAGCTCCCGGGCAGCCCGAGATGGAGATTCAGATTTTGAATCCGCTCCTGATTTAGGAAGCTTTTGCTTCTGTAGGTACATAATGGAGCAATTTGTGGGGGAAATGGTCGCATAATATTCATTTCTTTCTTTTCTGCCAATTATTATGATACATTTGCAAAAACATTTTTCCAATATTCAGCGAGCTTAACAGGTGACTGAATAATATACACCAACTACATCATTTGCAATATTTTCCTGTCAGTCATCAACTAATGTATTCAGAGATGAATTCCCTTTCTCCTAGGCCAGCTCTAAGTCAAATTTAGTGACTGAAAACAACATTAGCCTTATTGACTCTTTTATCAGAATCCTGTTTGTTGGTGGGCAGAGACATCCCAGATTTTCACAGATAATGAGACTGATCATACTTTAAAATCACAAGAATCAAGGGGAGAGCAGGGCAGGGGCAGAGGCAGCAATTTCCACAGCCAGATGGAGCAGCAATAAGGTCCAAGCCCTTTCCCCCTGCGGATGAGTTTAGGTCTGGGTTTGAACTTTGCCACTGACACACAGAAGCCTGGCTCTGATAACGGCTCTCGTTCTCTCCCCTCAAGGCCTCCAAATACCCATTTGTGCCTTCAGACCACAAAGCAAATCCCTGTTAAAATCCTTTTCTTAGCTATTGCACACCGATTTCCTAATTCTGCATTTGCAGGATGTTCCCTGCGTCTAAAGTCATGCCAATACCTAAATAAACACCTACAAAACCCCAGCAGTTTGTATTCCCAGACTGGCACCGGCACCGGTGGGTCATCCATCCCTTCCCCGGCTGCCCCGGGCACCGCCGGAGGGTACAGACACTCAGCAAACACACGTAGGGAAGAGGAGAACTCGGGTCTCCTCATTCACGACCACCACCCCTACCCACCACCCACGCACCATCCTATTTTTCTCCTTGATAAGCAAAGACTGTCCGGCGCTGCGCTCTGAAGCGCGATACCTGCCTGCCCAGCAGTCAGAGCAGAGGTTCTGCTCGGCAAGTCACAGCCACAGCACAGTGATCTGCCCTCAGCACCTGCAATCTTCTGTGTGCTGCACCTTTCCTTGGCAATGCAGATGCGAATCAACCCACATACAGCTCTGAAAAACAGAAACAAATCATTTACATTTGGTTCCTAACCAGTAGCGTTTTCATTTAATTTCCTAGCTCCTTACTGTAATCACCCTCTACACAATTTCAATCAAATCGCATCCATCAATCTGTCCAGCCCAAAGCTTAACAATGGGAACACTCTCATGTACGTTCCCAAATGCGGTATGTAATTGCAAATTGCATCAGGCAGCAGTTATCTGACCCATGCTCACTCTTCATCGATAACCTTCTGATCCAGAGATGACTTGCTGTATGAATTTATCTCTGGGAGAAGCCCCCTGGTGTAGGTAAACCTGTCATGTAAATTCTCATATGAAGGTAGACTGTAAAAGGAGAGAATTCTCCCCTTTTAAATATGGGGACCTGGTGACAGAAGTCATATCTCCAATTGCATCTCTGTTTCCCCTTGTACATCTGGCTTGGCGCTACCTCTTCTCTCCAGAAGCACGTGCATTTTACATTTTCATAGACAACTCGGTAGACCCACATCCCTGTGAAGACCCAAGCAGGTCGCTTTTACCCCAGTGTTCTCTGGGTAGATCCAGGTGCCGGTTGGGGGTCAGGACAACCTCTGCTTTGTGTCCTCCAGGATCCTGCAGTGCCTGAGCTATCTCAGGTCTTCTGCTTTAATCTAAACACAATCTTTACGCAGCAGACGCCCAGCCTGCGCTAGTGGGTCTGTGAGCTCTCCAAGGAGGTACTTTGTGCTCTTAATGTTTGTGCAACGGTCAAGACAGTGAAGAAAAACTCACATCAGTATCATTTAGATTAGTCATACCAGAAGAAGCCTCATCTGGGATGCGTTCCCTGGGAGAAATGGGATCCACAGGGTCTGATTCATACCTGCATCTCTGCTAGCTGAGCAACTTCATGGAAACCACCTTCACCCAGCACATGCCTGAGGAGATGTGTGCCCACCAGAGCCAAGGGTGGATCTGTCCCCTAGTAGGAACAGAGACTAAGTTGCACCTGGAGCTCCTCTCTGATACTTTTTTCCACCCTAGTTTTGCCCAACGAGGAGTGCTGGGGAAAGGAACGGAACAAATCAAGGGCCATATACCAGACTTATACACACAGTTGCCTTTTATACCATGGCAATCACACCCCCTCTGGGTGAAGTACACCTGAAGTACACTGAAAGGGGTTCAAGCAGTGCCATCTTTCAGCACGGCCATGGCCCTGTGCCACTAGGATCCCGCCCGGAGGATTGCTACTCTGCTTTGCCTTTCCAATGACCCCACGGGCTTTGACAAGCACTGTATGCAGAGGTGCAAAGCAAACTGACCTGTACATGAACGGATCCCTCTTCTTCTTCCAAGGCTGCAAGTCAACCCCAAAGCTGTCCTGTGAGGAACAGCCACAGCACACGATGGCCAGACCCCACCACGCGTGGACCCAACCCACCCACGTCAGTGACCGACCTGCGTCCCCTGGGCTCCTCAAGGGGCTTTGGCATGGGGCTGTGAACCTCCTGCCGTGGCTTTGCATCTCTGAGAAACACCTGCCATGGCTTGGCGGTGCAGGAAAGCTGGCCACCGCTCTGCCGAAAACAGCGCTTCTCAAAATCAACCCAGCATTTGGAGAGAAATCAAATCAATTAACAATTTTTACAGCTTCAGGTCTTGGCCGCGCCTGGACCCGGCCCAGTCCCTCCTCCTCCCGCCACCAGCAGGTTCAACACCGACACGGAGCAGATCTGCCTCTGCAGTAGCACAGCAACCTGCTGCTAGCAACGGGGCGTTACGCTGCACACAAGTAATGAGAACGCTGGGAATAGCGTGGAAGAGAAGAGATTATTAGATAATAAATTATCAATGCACCAAAAACTGCTCTGTACATATTTTTCCCCCCTTACAGCTTCCCTAATGTCCCGGGCAAGTGACAATTACACAATTTAAGGAGGTTAAGTTTATTAAAATCCTTTTTTTATTACTTTTCTTTTATTATATGGTCGAGATAAAGCATCTGATTAGAGGAAGGTCACAAAATAAATTATTTAATACTCACGGAAAGAGCAATTCATCCTGCGCTCTGCATGCAGCCGCAGAGGCGAGGCAGGGGTGCCGGTGAGAGCTCGCTGCAGAGCCCGCTCCGCGGAGACCGCAAGCGAGCGAGCAAGCGCCGCCAGCAGCCGGGCCCTGCTCTTCCATGTTGGCTTTGCTGCTTTATGGCAGCCCTTAATAGCAAAATGGGCTGTGTGTGCACCGAAAGAGACAGGCCATCTCTAAAGAGAGCTTACTAACGCCTCCCTGACCTCAATACTGCTTAAAAAGAAATGAAAAATTACATTCGACAGCCTGGAGGCACGGTGCCCGCTCCAGCTCCACATACCCAGAGTAAGGCCAAGGTTTTAAAACTCGTTCTGTGCCCCCAGTGCCCCAGCCCAGTATGTACTCACGCCCTGGTGAGACACCTCACTTTACTATACCTAAACTGCACAGCACAGCCCCTGAATTATGGGCTTTCTCTTGCCACAAGCTTACAGTCTATGCCAATGCCTTTTGGAACTTTTCGCACAGTGAGGTTCATTTATTTTTCTCCATTTCAAGGACTCAGGGCATCACAAGGTGTTACTTGACAGTATATCACCCTGTCATAGATGCAGGGAAAAGTTTAGCTTGTAAATCCCAGGAGGAGCAGGTCAGGTCACACCAAGGGGCCAGGGAACCGTCTCACCTTTCTTTTCCACCAGGAAGCAAACAAAATCATTCATGTTCCATAAATGGTCCCAATGGACCGGAATTCCTAAAGGAGAAAGGGCCACTCGCCCACCCAGCACGCTCCATTCCTCGGGGCAGCCCCATCACTCCTCTTCACCAGCATCCGCCCCCTCCATCGCCTGCTCCCTTTCTGCCCTTTCTCTTCTCACTCATCCACAACCCTGACTCTAGATTAAATGCTCGTGACACGCAGCCCGACCAAACAGAGAAGACGACTGATGTTTATATAGAGCATAAAGCACCGAAAGACATTACCTCTGGTTTAGATAGGGATCTAGTTAGGGATGAAGTACCACGGTGAACACGATGTGACAGGAGAGAACAGCAAAGTTCCCGTCAGGAGCAGCTGAGCCTCTAATTAGTTTTCTGCAAAACGTCAATAAAGTAATGACTAAAGGGAAGCCAAGTAAAGCACTTGGCCTTTTAAAAACCTTTGTCAAAGTCTTCACGAGAAACCATTAAGGGGAATAAGTAGACATGAGGTGAGAGGCGCAGCCCTGCCACCCATTAGGAAGGGACAGCCCCGCTGGGCAGGACCGGCAGCAGTGACCACGGCACGGGACTGTCAGCACGGTGCTCCACCACCAAGGCGGCTCCTGGGGTATAACACCAGGGAGGCCAAATCCTCAGGTGATGCAGAACTGCTGAGAGATTACAAAAGGCCAAAGGGTTTCAGAGGCTCAACTGGGCACCTGGGGGGTAAAATTCACTTCCACCAATGTGAAATAATGCATACAGAGAGGTGTATTTTCCACTGGTTACACTCACTCACAGATTGGAAAAATATCCTCCTATTCTTCAGGAAAATAACATCCCCTTCCTCACCCTCTGCTGCGTGGGTGCTACACAGCCCGTGTACAACTCCAGCCCCAAGCACCAGCCAAATTTTGCAGGGAGCACCATGGCAGCAAAACTGAAAAAGCCCCTTAGAGCCTTTCACAGTGCTCTGCAGCCCCAAGTAGATACCTGCTGCGTGTTTAAAGGTCTGATTTTCCATGAAGAAGCTATTCCAAGCTTTGCTCATTGCTCATCTCTTTTAAGCAACAATGGCAAACGAGCAATTGCTGAGCCGTATTTAGCTGTCAGGCACTGCACGCAGCCCGGTATTTGGGACAGGACCCTGGAAAAGTCACTGCCTTGCAGACACATCAGTCTGAGCTTCGCTAGAAATTCTCAGGTGGAACTGATTCTCCACACATCTTGACACACGCTGACTCCCTGGGCTCTTGCAAGCCAGGTTTTCCTCGGACAGTGCAAAACCCGAGAGCTTCGCAGTGAAGATGGATGGCGAGTAATGTGTACTTTATGAGACGGAGTGTTCTTGCATGTCCAGAGGTAAGAGGCCAGTGCCCTACACAATGGCAATGTCAAGCCATCTGGATTAATTTAATAATAATGGTTTCCAAATGGCCCTGTGTGGCAGATAGCAAGTCCTTTGTACATACTACTTACAGAGTGCTGTGAAGCGAAGACAAAAAAGTATATGGATTGTTAACAACACTGCAGGTGAGAAATAATAGCCCCAAGCTCTCAAAGCCATGTACAAACATTGTCTAATTACCACTTGTTAACACTCCTATGAGCCAGGTACATATTTTTACTGTCCAAATCCATTTAAAAAAATAAAATCAGCATCCCAGGCTGATAAGAGTCAGGTCCAGACTCTTAGCCTCAAATCCAGGCAGGCACTTATCTGTCTCATGTGCAGCATCCCACCCTTTCAAGCCCAGCCGACACCTGGAGAGCAAGAAGCATGGCCGATGTTCCCCAGCCAGGCAAGCGATGCAAGCTGGAGCGATTTCGGGGGGCTTGAAGCCCCCATTTCCAAACCAGGAGCCCTCCCTTGGCAGTGCTGCCTCCTGCACCCATGGAAAGGGCTGTGGTTGCCCCCACGCTGCTGGGAGCACTGGGCGAGCAACCAGCTGGAGAGAAAAGTGCTGCTGATTAACACTGCAAATGGGTGAGATGAAATAAATTTTCATTGTTAGGAATGGACCCTGCATGGCTCAGCTTGATAAAATTAGCAGGCTGGAGATGGATGATGCTGCGAATCACTTCTGAGTTACAGACGTAACACAACGACAGAAACGAATAGAGTCCTCGTATTTGAAACACTGGGGCATACGTTTTAATTTACAGGGGTTGAAAGTAAAAAATCATCTCGCTGCCACATTTCCAGGTCAGCATTTGACTTATTAACTTCTGCTTTGGGCACAGGTAAATGAACCAAGCCACACTCCATGCAGCTGCCAACGTTACATATAATTTATTTTTTTTTTAACAGGTTTATTAAGAATTACTCCTGTGTCTGGAAGGGGCATCATCAAAACAAAGTATTTTCACTTAATAATCAGGCTTAATCTCTTTAAGTTTTGTTGAAGTCACTTTCCCAGGGCCTTAGGCAAAAATCAATCTTAAAAGCGTTGTGAAGCTGTACCATGGTAATTAGATAATTTATTATTCCATAACTGTGGGTCTTAATCCAATTAGAGATTGTATCTAGGATTTGCTTCAACATCTATTTATTTTTCTATTTTTACTTGCAAACATTCACAAAGAAACAACACCGTAAGTGAGAGAGATGGGAGGTACGCTGTGTTCTTCCTGCTGCGCTCCCGTATTTAACTCTACATTGAGTTATCGGAGACCGCGAAAGAATACAAACAGGGCCCAGACTGAGGGTCCTTTGCAGAACTTCAGAAACTACGGCAAAAACTTCCCGCATGCAGCCTAGAGGGAGAAACCAAAGAAAATGTGTCCAAACACAGCCTTCTCCTTCCCCAGAGGACACCTCCGTCCCAGCCTTCTCTTCGCACATCTGCGCGGTTTGCATTACCGTCAGGTAAACACATGGAGTTTGACAGGTCATTTGCCCTGGCTCGCGGCGTGGGGATGGTGCTCGCCCCCAGGACTGCAGAAATCAATCACCGGGCTGCCACGCGCCCCCCGGGGACTCGCACCGCTTGGAAACGGTACCTCGCTTCCTCCACACCCTGAGGGGGATCCTACAGACAAGACATGATTTATTGGTTTAAAATAACTAGAGGTACCACTCAGAGCGCGTCAGGAGCCTGAAATAAATACTTGAGATGCAATGAAGTGCAAATGGGGGGGGAGGGGAGGGAGGGAAGTAATCTCATGGCATATATTAATGTAAAATCATTGGGGCAGCGTGGAAATAATCTAAGCCCCTTTGCTCCATAGAAAGCCCAGATATATTTATTGTCTTCTGCAAGCAGAAATAAAGGCTTGTTTTGGGAAGATTTTGCACAAATCTTTGGAACATCAGCCTTTTCTGTGAAAAAGCCTAAGAGATTGAGTTGACAGTTTTGAAAAATAGTAATTTAAGTTTCTTCTGGCCTATGCTTTCTAAAAGTTCCAACGTGCTGCAAAAAAATCACAGAACAGTTTAGGTTGGAGGGGACCTTGAAGATCATCCAGTGCCACCCCCTGCCCTGGGCAGGGCCACCTCCCCCCAGCCCAGGTTGCTCCAAGCCCCGTCCAACCTGGCCTTGAACACCTCCAGGGATGGGGCAGCCACAGCTTCTTGGGGCAACCTGCCCCAGGGGCTCACCGCCCTCACAGGGAAAAATTTCTTCCTGATATCTATTCTAAATCTCCCCTCTTCCAGTTTAAAGGCATTCCCCCTCGTCCTATCAAAATACCCAGAATTTGCCTTTATACTCACAGGTCGGGGCAACAAGTGGTCAAAACCCAGCCATACACGCTGAACATCAGCACATACTTCATCTAAAGGAAAGCAAGACTCCCTTTGTGGGCACACAGTCTTGAAAGCCTTTCTACTCACAGGATCAACAGATTTTCAAAAAAAAAAAAAAAAAAAAAAAAAGACACAACACTTACAGGAGGACAACCTGCTTCGCTGACCACCAGATCACCCCAGCACCTTCATGCATCGCTCTCCCCCTCCTGTAAATGAATTGCGTAGTCATAAGACTTCAATGCAGTTCTCCTGCAGCTCTTGGAAGGAGCTTTTAGGGTCCTTGGGAAAGGGAGACACTAAATCTTTTTTCACCCCACCCTCCACTCCTCTGCCTGCTCTGTCAGGAACCTCATTCAGAGCTCTACAAAACTTCTGGCTTTAACAACTTTTGCAACTTTAAACAGGCGCATGCTACCTCTGCAGCACGTTCCTCGTGGGCCCTTGGATGCAAGACATAGTTGGACCTGCATCCCCAGGTTTCCTCTCACACACCACCCCGAGGAAGGAGAAGAAATCAGGCTCGGGAGAGAGCTGGTGGTAGCACTTTTCAGAAAGAGACAGCCAATTTGCACCTCCTTGGACACTAATTACAAATTCTCTCACATGCCTTCGTTGGTACCGCAGCGCACAGCCAGAGGAAGGTTTGCTGCTTCCCTGAGTTCGCCGGTCCCTCCGTCAACTCATCCCTCCTCACTCCCCTGCTTAATCTCCACGGAGGAGGACACGTCCCATTTTCTCTGTTAACTGTCAGCGTGGCGCTGTCTACCTGAGTGATGATGAAAAATGAAGCCGGGAGTCATCCGCCTGTGTGTAAAGGCCTTTGGCCCCCTTTGCTCTCACTGCTGAATTTATATCTGTGGGGGACGTGGGGCCGGGCACCGCACCGGGGAAGGGAATAGCACTGCCCGTGGAGTGTTGCTCCATTCTCCAGCGTTTACGAGCCCAGGAGCTCCGGGTTAGGATAGCCTGGGATCCTCCTGGCTTGCGAGACGATGCCAAAACTGTACCCAAACTAACACTGCTTACAAACTGGCATAAATTTCAGTCGAATTAGAAACTGAAAGCATTCATCTTTACAAAAGGTTCCTGGGTCTATTTTACAATCATCTTTGACCACGTGCCCTATTTATCACTACGTGGGCACTGCTATAAAGGCACTCATAACATCTTACACAATTTTTTTAAAGGAATAGCTAAATCTGCTCATTCACAGCTCAGAAGTGTCCTTCTTCACTAATGCATCTATTCATAACTATTGGTACCCAACTGTGCACTTTAAATTAACCATATGCTTAACTACTTTTCCCAGTGCAGACCTTGGAGGACAATCAAATTAATAATGTTGAGACACCAGCAAAAGAAGTTGATCCAAATCCCCCAAGAGCCAGGGAAGGTCTTTCCTTTAAGTGTGAAAAATGAAGCTATCTTTTGAACGCATAGGAAGGTAGGAGATTTCTGAAGCTGTTCTCCAGTAAATCAGAAATAAAAGATAAAATTAACTGCAGTCCCCATCCTGCCAGTCCAGCAGTTCACTGCTGCCAGGATGGGCTCGCACCTCTGCTCTGCCCCATCCTCCATCTCAGGGTGCCCCTGGAGCCCTCAGCCCTCCACACACCTCTCCAGCTAAAAATGAGGTATTTTCCCCGCTGCTTTAATGATCTGAACCAGCTCCTGGAGGCACTCAAGGAGTCCCAGAGCTGGAGGAAGGGGAGATGTGGGAAGAGCTGGCAGGAAGCAAAGAACATGCTCTCCCCTTCCATCAGCAAGGAGGTTCTCTCTGACCCGTCCCCCAGAAGCACCAGCAGACAAAGCTCCAGTAATCTGGGACCCTGCTGCCCTGTCAGAGGTTAACGCTCTCATAACACACAGCAAAAAGTTCGGGTGCCTCTACTTCTCCAGCTGCCAGATCTGCTCATGAGCTAATGCCAGTTCCCACCTGGGGGAAAAAAAAAATCAGGAAAAAAAAAAAAAAAACAGAAAAAAAGAGGGGGAAAAAAAAAAAAAAAAAAGAAAAAAAGGACTTGCAGCTTGATCCAGCCTTGCTGCGTTGAGCATCATAAATCAATGGGAACTGCTCCATGCAGCTAATGATAAGGTGGTATTTGTTGTTTACCCCGCTCTATGGTAATGGCTCGTGAGGAGGAGGGTGCCGACAGCAAAACCCACCAACTTCCCATCAAAAGTTTGCAACCAGATTTCTTCAGCAAAGATTGGCCCTGCAGATAGGATGGGCCCGTGCAAGAGCAACTTAGTTCAAGGGAGATGAAAAAGTTTGTGCGGACTGAAACAATGAGAAGTTGTCTGATAATCTGCTGTGAGAGTTCAGCTGACTTGTGAGTAATCACTGCATTTCCCTTTGCCTTGGGAGTTGCATTAATTATCACAAAATCAGAAAGGGCTTCATCCAGCTCTCCTCTGAGTCACTAGAAAAAAATTAAAACTTATTAGCTTCTATTTTCTTCACTGGCTCTCTTCAAAATCTCATAACAGCCAGAAATCCAGATCAAAAAATATGACACACTCCAGTTTCCCCTGATTTAATTTCTTCCAGCTGACTAATTTAATTGCAATATTTGCCTGGTACCTTGAGTTCTCCTTTCTCACTCCCTTCCCAATGCTGAAACCTGCTCCCTAGTCCTGCTCCCTAAGCTTAAATCTGCACAGATGTTTTCAAATTTCTATTTGTTAGAGACTAATTACCCTCATTCCCCATTGGATCAATCCATAGGGATCAGATACTCTGTTTGCGATCACAGATGTAACACTCACACACATCATATGGTTATCTAAAAGAGGTTGGGTAATTAGGTATCTCAAAAAGGATAAATTGTTTCAAGTGAGACAGATTAAAAATGAAATCTGGATGATTATTTTTTTTTAATCTTCCATGTGATATGAGCCTGAAAGGTATAGCTAGCTAGCAAAGCTACTGGAACAAAATTAGAATTCAGCTTAGCCACTGAGAACTCAAACAACATCAAGGTGAGGAGATATTTTAAAAGTCCACAGAATAAAAACCTTTTAATGGATTTCAGACTTTATCTTTCCCCTTTGCTATACTTTTGAGTTTAGAAATAATAAAAAAAAAAATAGCAGCAGTGAAACTATAACTCAAAATGAGGTCATACTTTTAGATAGGTGAGAGAGATGTTTTACTCTTTGTGGGTATCTACTCCCTCTCCCACCACCGTAACTCAGGTGAGTTCCCTTCACCAAGCCGCGGCGGGACATCAGCCCTGTGCCCGCACAGCCCCCGAGCTTCTCCGCAACCCCCCGCAGAACCGCAGCAAAGCCTTCCCCTTCCCGCAGCTTTGCGTCTCAAAGCAGCGAGTTTGTTGGGCACAAACATTGAATGTATGAGTAGAGCTGGAGGTGAGTCTCTACACGCGTGAAGCTTTTCACATGCATATGTATTTGCTATTTTGAGGCTTTAGCAGTAGACTTTCAAAGATCTGAAATATCTTTGGGGTTTTGTAGCAAATAAAAGGCTTTAGGGACAGGACATTCCCCTGACGAGTAGCAACCACCAAAGATCCTGCAGTGTCTGTCTGAAAACCAAACCCACTGACTTCATCGCACGCTGCCGCGGCAGAGGAGAAGGGCATAAGGTGCAAACCTGCCGCCCAGCACCGCAGTACCCCCCGCTCACATAGCAAAGGCGCCAAACACAGTTTGTTCAGCAGATTGCAGTTCTACCCTGCGCTCTCAGCTGCAGGCCCTGTCTCGAGGTGCCCTGACCCGCTCCTACAGGGTGCGCGGGGCTTCTCCTCTCCCCTGGCAGAAGGGGACACTGCGTAAGAAGGGGTTTTGCAGCTTTGTGCTCTAACGGGTGCTGCCACACCAGATCAGCCCCTATCCTCTCCGTTCCCAGGAACCATCCTGGATGTGCCCTACCTGGAAGGCCATTACCACCCTTTAACTCCCAGAGCCCTCACAGCCCCATCTGAAAGCAGCAGTGCGCTCAGGGGGTTCGTATTTTCTTGGGCTGAATCATAGAATCATAGAATGGTTTAGGTTGGAGGGGACCTTGAAGATCATCCAGTGCCACCCCCTGCCCTGGGCAGGGACACCTCCCACCAGCCCAGGTTGCCCAAGGCCACGTCCAGCCTGGCCTTGAACACCTCCAGGGATGGGGCCTCAACAACCTCTCTGGGCAACCTGTGCCAGTGCCTTACAACCCTCAAAGTAAAAAACTTCTTCCTAAGCACCACATCATCACCAAACCCATCTCTTAATTGAGGGTGGCAGCTCTCCGCTGTGTCCTGCCTGCTGAGACGGGAGAGGCACTGCCATCTGCTCCCTCGTGCCCCGTTCAGCACAAGCAACCCCACTCGGAGGAGGCCTCATGGCACCACGAGCATCGGTACGAATAGGAGCGGTCCATCCATCAGAGGTGAGAGCAGAGGGGAGAAGGAGAGGAATCGTTTTAAGACACTGACTGGAATATGAATGGAAAACTCCGTGCTAGTTGCCCGATCCTGAACAGGACATCGTCGCACCAAGAAAATTAGGATTCAGCTTGGCTTCTGACTATGAACAAGCTGGAAATTACTGGTAATTATATTCATTATTATTTTGCTTACAGAGCCAGCCAACCTGCAAGCCTAAGCTGGGCCCTGCGGAGACCTACCAGCGGTAGTGCTTAGACCCAAACCTTTCAAATCCTGCATAACTTACAGACGGCGCACGTCTAGCAGCTCGATGCTGGCTTCAGCGGCTACTCAGGAGACAAACCCTCATGCACACACTCATTACTATATCTCTATTCCCATGCAAACCCCAGAATACCTCCCTACGTGCCAAGCCTTAAAAGCTGAAGACTTTTGCAGTAGTTGTAATCCTCCCGGCAGCACAACGGTGGGCTGTCAGGCTTCGGAGCGAAGGTGCCTGTTTGCGATCTCAATAACAGCCACCAGGTCACCGCAGCTCCAACTCTATCTCGATGACTTTTCAAAATAAACATTCTCCGTGATTGGATTCAGGCTGCACGAAAAGGGAAGGGAAGGAGGATTTTACACCACAGAAATAACCCTTTTCTTCAGAGCTGCAGCTCTTTTGCTCGTTAGACACTCTGCATAGGGCTGGCCACAGAGACTTGGGGGGGGGTTTTTGTCCACAATGGAAATGCAAAATCTCTTTTTTTTTCTTCCTTTTTTCAAATTATGAAATACCTTTCCAAGTGGAAGAAAAAGAATCTCATCAACAGCTATGCCTCTCTTCAGTTTTGGCTCTTCATTTCTCCTCCCTCCGCCGTTTCTGTATTTTGAAATAAAAGGTTATTTCAAACTAAAAATATCAAAACCTGTCATTCGAATCCAGTCAATTTCCAAAATACTGCCTCTTTTCCCTGCAAAGTTAAACTGTCAAATCCATACCATTTCTGCATGCTGCACATGCAGAAACACACAGTTTCATCAAACCACTATCTTCCAACATAAATCTTTTGCAAAGAAACATTCAGATGACGTCCAAACCCTCTATTTGGCACAGGCGAGCAGGCTGGGGCAGAGATAGTACAGATCCAGTGGATTTTTGCAAAGCATAAGGACTGCAAAAAGTAGAAGAACCAGTCTGGGGAACTCCCTTCCTCATTCAGTCTTGTAGGAATACATTAACATGGTACTCATTAGTTAATGGACCGTCATACTTTCCGGAACATAAGAGGTGTGGGGGGGTTAATATAGTGTAAAACTAGAGTGTGGGGCACTTTTCTGTTATTTTGGGGTGTTATGGTCACCCAGTCTCCCTTCCAGGTCTCTCCCCTTGGGCAAACCAGCCCGCCCCCGATTACGGTGCAGTCAGGATGGATCCAGCTTGCCCATTGGCACCACAGCCCAACCTGGCCACCTTTCTCTGCCACGCTTTCCTGCGGTCCCGGTGCCACCAAACCTCAGTTGAGCAGAGGGACCAAGCCCTCACTTACACCTCTTTACCTCACAGCTTCCCCTAGGAAGAGAAAACCATTGAGAGATCCCAGGAGGCAACAACTGGGAGCATTTCAGAGGCTGGGATTCCCCACAGAGAGGAGGTTGCAGTCAGTATTTGTACTTATGCAAAAGAAATGGACCTAACCTTGGCAGCCAGAGAGGTAGAAGTGACAGTGCCACCACGTGCAGGACAGCAAGGTCAGTGCTCTCAGCTTCCTCTTGGTTTTGCCCCGATGGAAAGTGCTCCTACAGGTGAGGAGCTCCCTGGTTCCTGGGTTCATCAGCGAGGCTCCCACAGAGAAAAGGGCTCTTCCTGGAAACATATAAAGTAGAAAATGGAATGATTCAAGGGAAGAGGCATTTCCCATCCCGATCCAGTGTTTAGCACCCATGTAGCCTCTCAGGGGTCACACTTGTCCATCTTGCAGCGGGTGCGAGAACCATTTGGTTGGTTGGTTTGGTTTCTCATCCAAATGTCCTTCAGTTAAAATTATTCAGTTTTATTCAAACTGAAATTATTTGAAAAATGTTCCTTTCTGTCAATTGCCATTAAGAAATTATGACGACATGAACTTGTCTCAAATGTTCCATTAAGAATTTCATTTCAGAATTGTGAAATTTGTTTCAATTCTGTTGTACAGCTTTAGCTGTTTGGGTTATAGTCCACTATAACTTATAACATGTTATTATGACCGACAAGTTCTACCATGATGGAATATATGAGTTGAAACACTCTTGACTTTTTATTTAAAGAAATATCAGGGATAACAGATACCAAATCTTCTCTAGAATAAAATGTCTCCTGTTGGTTCCGATGAAGCGAGCTGAAGCAAGTTGACACATAGATCAAAGTGTTGCCTACTTGAAAACTGTCAAACCATTTAATTGCAAACTAGATGGGAAGCACTTTGAAACACAGGAAGAATCTGATGTTTCATTCAGCGAGGCAAATCCCAGCCATCCTTAATGCAAGTAAGAAAAACAGTGTGATTTGCTTAACAGGTTGTCATAGTATACCATTATCAGTGAAGTCTGTTCTTCACTATTAACGTGGTGTCACAAAACGATGCTAAGACAAAACAAAGATAAAAGTAAGTGTAACGTGTCAAGGGTTCCAAAGTGAAGATTCTTCTGGTCTATTTTAAAGACAGGTTTTCACCTGGAAAGTTAAGGTATTTGAGAATGACAGCACATTTGCTGCTCTGGCCCTATCCCCAAGATACCGTGGCTGGTGGGATAACACGGAGCCTGCTGGAGCCTGCCAGGGCACAGCAGAGATGTTGTGGCACATTAGCAAATTTCCACCATCTCCAGCTTAAAATCTTCTCTCCCTCTGACCTACGTGCTTTTGAATCTTAAAAAAAAAAACCACCAATACACCAAATAAACTATGGAAAAGCATCTGGTGAGGACCACATCCTGGACCACAGACAGGACAGAGAACATAGATTGTAGAAACTGATTCAAATGGCAAAGGATCATGTGAACAAGCAGGGCATACATTTAGGTGTTAAAATATAAAATAGGTCAAGTTATATATCGCTTTAGAGCTTGTAAGGAATCTAAATAATAACAAAAAATAATTTAAGTCAAATTAATAATAAGTCAATGACTAGGAGAAGAGTTCTTCCATTATTCAGCAGAGCTGTTACCAACCGTCATTGCAGAGGGTAATGCTTCACTACTAAAAATGATGGATTCATTTGTATAGATATTTCAATTGTTACTTGTGATAAAAAGGTAAGAAATTCAGACTACAAGGGGGAAGCAATAGTCCGGAAGATATTTATATAAATTACATGTTTTCAAATCAGCTGGGTCTGCTGAGATTCACTGCCAGGTACTTAGAAGTGGTGGAGGCAATCTGAGGGCTGTTAGCGCTTATCTTTGAAAACTCAGGGACTGTCGCGAGTCCCAGAAGAGCAGAGAACGGCAAACATGGCAGGGAATTACAGGCCAGTCAGCTTAACTTCAATTCCCAGAAAAAATATTGCAACAAATCATCAAATAAACACTTTCTAAGCTCCTAAAAGATAACAAGACAGCGAGGAACAGCCGACATGGATTTATCAAGAACAAATATCAAGCCAATCTCATATTTTCCCATGACAGGGCAGCAGGACTCCTGGAGAGGGAGAGGTGGTCACTGCTGTATACAATGACCTTAGGAAGGCCTTTGACATCATTGTACATGACAATGTCTTAAGCCAGCTACAGAAGTGTGATCAGGTGAGATTGTTAAGGTGGGTAGCGCACAAGGTGGAAAACATACTTGGAAAGGAGCTTTTGATGACTTATCATCAAACCAGAGGAATATACCAGAATGCATTGGGTGAGGATTTGTCTTGGGCCACTATTTTCACTGTCTGACCGGGGCAAAACAGTAAGTTTGGAGACAACATCAGCTGCAATCGAGGGGCACTTGGACCAGTCTTGACAAACGAGAGAAATACTCCGCAGGAAAAGCAGGCTGTGGTCAACGAGGTCCTGCACAGAGACTTAGGTTAGGTAGGAAAGATCTAGCATGTGGCCATCAGCCAAGGACCATCCTGAGCCAAACTGGGGCCAACAGCGAGGAAAGCGGGGTAGGGCGAGCCACGGGGCAGCGGTGAGGATTTCTGGCACATGCAGCGTGTCCGCCGGGGCACTGCCACCCGGGAAGGATGTGGATGGGCTGGGAAACCAAGAAAGGGCAGCTGAGGAAAGCTGAAGAAGCTGGGATTCAAGTTTAAAGAAGAGATATTGTAGAGGGAAAAGAGCATAAATCTGCAAGTTAGAGTGATGCCGCCTCGCAAAGCAAGACGGACAGATCATCCTCCATATCTGCTACAGATAAAGCGATAATGAACATGTTTGAATTGCAGCAATGCACGTTTAGGGTCAACATCAAAAGAAATTGTTGAATTCGAGGGTTAGTGAAGCACTAGAACCAACTGTCCAGAATGCATAACAAACATCCATCACTGAATTTTTGAGGAAAGGTCAGGCAAATAAGTGCCGAGGATGATATCACTTAACATGCCCCACTTGGAGGGGTGGAAGGGGCAGGTGGAGCCATCCTGAGCTCCTCTTCCCTGCACCCAGCTGCCTGCTCGGCTGCCCAGTGAGATGCACACCATACACCGCATGTCAGAAGGATGTCCTTTGTCTTATTTTTTTTTATTATTCTTTATCAGGTTTTATTTTTCTTCAAGGAGAAAAAAGTCTCGTAAGGAAGCACTACACTCATCACTATTAGTGAATCATGAAAATACTGCCTCTGTGAACAGGGCGATTAATTCTCCATGATGTACTCTGCTGTACAGAGAGATTCATTCTGGTGTCTAATGAAGATGGTACTAAATGGAAAATAAAATACACTTCCATAACAGTCACCATAACCTGAGCACATTTAAAAAGAAAAACAGAATATTGATGTTTTCCATCACCACTCTTCCCCCCCGCCCCCCAAAAAAATAAAAATCTTTGGGCCAATAATGAGGCACTTGTCATTTTCATGCAGAGCCAAAGCTGCCAATTTTCGCTTCACATTGATTTCTCTAAAATATCACCTACAGATCGTGCCCTCAGAGGAATAAAGAGGATGTTGATACAGCATAGGAGCCAGGAGCACTTACACAGCTGGGTTAGCCGAGGGGACAGTGCACGAACTGCCCCTCAGTGGAAAATTAAAAGGAACAGAGAAAGGGCAGGGATGGAAATCGGGATTCTCCTGCTCCTCCGGACAGCAGCAGGATCCAGCCAGCCCTGAACAAAGGCAGACGCGCAGCCTCCCTGATGGCACAGCGCTGTAAATCCGCAGGACCGAACGCATAAACCAATCGCCCACTTGTGTCAGGACAGGAATAAATTCCCCCCGTGAGAAACTATTAATCAGCTGGCCAGGTGCACTAAGCACAGCCTCCAAAAACAGCACCGCCAGGAACAGCATGCAAAACTAAACTGTATTAATGCTTCCTTTTTTTATTTTTTTTTTTTTATTTGACCTCCCAGTCCATAGGCTCTTACAAAGTGCGGTTCCCATTTTGGAGCATTTTGCCTATATTCTGGGACTTCATGATGCATCCCCTTCTCAACCCAGACCCCACACCAACTCTATTTCCTTAAAAAAAGGTTTCCCCTAAGCTAGGGCTCCCAGAGAGACGCTGGTAAAGAAGAGAAGACGCATTCCTGAGTCAACAGGCAACCCTTAAATAAAAACCCCAAGAAACTTTTAACCACCTATTCATTTCATCTGTTTTGCCCCAAAACAACGACAGAGCCACAACAGTAGGGCACAGGCTGGAGCGAGCACAAAAGATGGATCCATTTATTTCTGCCAGTGTATGAGTGTGAAAAGTATTGGGGCTTTGTCAACACTTTGCCTTCTGCTGCCACCCCCCAGGGACCTGTGTGCCCTGGGGAACATGGGCCATACCCTTCCATCGCGTTGCCCAAGGTCCCCAGATTTCTTATCTGCATCAGCAGAACCCCCTTCATTCCTGACCTTGGGACAAGTATTGCCTTGAAAACACAATTTTAGCTGAGTAATCGCTAATACAGAGCAAGTACTTGGGGTTTCTCCAGATTTCCACCATCAGCGTGCTGCATCTGACCCACAGTCTGAGAGCAAATCTACAGGTTTGCCTCACATCTCTACTTTCTTCTATTTAATTTATACTCCTCTTCCCAACCTTTCCCCATCCCATCAGAGCTACTCCCAAGTTTGCATTCAGCCAGTCACCAATTCCAGGCACGTGCGGTTGATTTTTCTCTTCCCGTGCTAACAACGCTCCAGTTTCTGCTCTTGGTCACCCCGTCACACGTCTCACAGAACCGAGCTGGCTTCCCTGCCGTAACGCCCAGCCTACACCAGCAGAGATAAGGCTACAATCTGGCTCTGCAAATGCAAACCAGATGTAAAACGCAACCTCGAGGGCACGGCAGTGAAGAATTCAGATTGGCAGCGTTTTATCCCTATTTAGCACAGGTGTAAACGGCTCCATAAGGAGCAAGGCAGAGGAAACTCAAGCCCAGAGAAGGAGATTAGTCAGCTGCTGAGAGGTTTATCTCCATTCCCCCATAGCTTACCAAGCTCCTCTTATAATGATCGCCGAGAGCTTGTGCTGGGTAGAATTTAGACTCCTGTTGGCTGCGTTGCACGTTAATAATTTAAATAGATGGGACAATATATCAGATGTATTTAAAATAGTGCAATCTTGCCACACTTTTTATGGTATTTTAAAATTAATGGCCCCTGGTTTAAATACAAGAAAAATATGAAATAGAGTTAACGCCTACCATACTTTGCCATTACGCCGTTTTTAATTATCAAGAACACCAGGGCAAGTTTGCAACATTTTTAACAGAGTTTTAAGCATTGTTACAAGTCCCTAAATTATTGATATGCACCACATTTTATTAAGCATAGCATTTCATGAGAACCAACTTTTGGGGATATTGTTTTACTAGAATTAAGCTGTTAAGGCAGAAGGAGGAGTCTCCAAAATCAGTTCTTGAAGAGGGAGGGAGGTGGGTGAGACCAAGACTGATTTTGCACTTCTCTTGGCATTTTGGAGGGTGAGGACCAGAAGACCTCTGCTCCTTTTCTGTGGGAAGGAGAAGAGATGGCAGGGGGGAAGAGGGGGCAGACATCATCCTCATTTTTTCCCTTGATGCTGAAGAGAGGTCTCCAAAAGGGCAGTAGGTGGTGCCTCTGATTGAGAAAGGGACCAAGGAAGGGATTTTCCTCCTTTAAGAGTAGCTATTCCCAACAGCTCTACCTGGAGCCAGCAAGTAAAGCTCTACATCTGCAGAGCATTACAAAAACTAACACCCGCCCTCTCAACCTAAGCACCTTTGGCCTTCCAACCCTCCAGCAAGATTGATTGGTGCTATACCCAACTTAGACATGGAAACCCAGGCACGTAGACACCAACTGAGAAGCCGCAGATGATGCAGGTAGCCAGAAGCACAACCAACAAGGGCATCCTCAACCCACTCGGATACAAGAACCACACACAAAGTGCTAGAGCGGCTCTTAGCTCCTTTCCTCCTTCCAGTTATGTACCTACATAGAAAGTTCTGGCCAAACATAACCCAATGATCACAACAGACAGAAGAAGAACATGGGGAAGGAGCAAGACTGAAGCCACGTAGAGTAGCTGAGGCTCAAACCCAGCTGGACAGTCCCATCTCGGTGACTCAGGCTCACTTTGGCACAACATCCCTGACAAAAGCTGCAAGAGCCACCAATGCCACTCTTACAAACAAAAGCGACAGGGGAAAGCCAGTGTGTGTTACTGAATGGACTGGCTCTGCTGGGCACAGTTATTTTCTCCTCCACGACTAAAGTTTGAACAAGCTGCCCTGGGGAGTAATTTTTGGAAGCGGCTGCGATGTTTATTATCGGTGCGGGCAGGTTTTTATTCCTCTAGCAGCAATCTATCATGCCCCATTTGATAAGTTGCTACTTCTCACTGTTTGCCCCTAGAAGGGCTGGAAACTCTTCTTTTCTGTCCTGGATCTGAAGAAAACATGGCAGTTTCAGCTTTCATTCCAGGGGCCACAGCAGCCTCCCTGAGGTCCATCCCCTGATGACCTGCAGAGAAGCACCACGACTGTCCAGAGCCATCAATTTGTACCAATAATGGGGAGGTCTTTTGTTCCCTCCCTAGCAGGGATGGGTTATTTACATAAAAGTGTAGTAAATCACCAAGCATCACTGGTCTCAATCCTATTTCTGTTTGTACTTTGGAGCAAAAAGTTTCATTGTCATTGTTGGGAAATCATTAAAACACGAACTGCAGTTAAATTTAGCCTTTATATTCAATTCACTGCTTCATCCGTATGCATTTAAGCAAATACAGATACATGTGTTCATTCAGAGGCTGAATTTTTCCAATTTTTTGCCATGTTAAAAAGGCCTAAGTGATGCCTTTACTATTTAGGAAATGTTAGTGTAATTTACACTTGTGTCAAACTGTACTTGGACAACAAATGGAACTGAATGAAAATGCACAAATCAGCATTTCAAATAGCTTTCCACCAATTACAAGTTCTTCATGTGTGCTAGGTAATAAAATGTTTTTATTAAAACATGCTTTGCATTTAAATCTGATTTACTATACAATAGAAGAATTATATGCAGTCAATAAAACTGAACTGTTTTTTTCCAATAACTGGAGCCAAAACATTCAAGGTGTTAGAGCTAATAGATACTATCTTCTTGTACCCGATTTTTATTCAGAGATTGCAGAAGGAAAGCCACTTTCCTGGGTTGTTGGTTGTTTTGGTTTTGTTTTTGTTTTTTTTTTTACCCAATTTGAATTAATTAAATTTTGAGCTTTACTACTAGATAAAACTGCTGTAAAAAATGCTTCTTTCTGCAACTCCTGAAGTCACCTGCTTTTAAAGTTGAGGCAGCCCCTCAGCAAGGCTCACTGCAAGTGTTTAGCCAGGCTACATCTATTCTTTAAGTGGTTTGCTGCATCAGAAAACTTCAGCAGAAAGCACATTGCTTCAGCATTTTCATTTAAGTTACTCAAATATATTAAATTAAGCTCTTAATATAGATGGTCAGAATTTCACACTTAATTTTCCATTTTAAAAAAACTGATTACTTTAAAGTCATCTATTTTTTTATCTGCCACATCTCCTATAAAGACTCCTTTAGAGGCAGAACATAAATCAGGGCTCCCAGGAAAAGAAACTCAACACCCACAGCTGGACAGAGTGAATGCTCATCCACTGCATCAGCCAGGGCAGCCACACCCAGCCAAAAGAGAGCACCAAGGCGCAAAAGTTCCTGAAATTTTAACATATGTCAATTAAAGATTCAGTTCCTCACCTTGCGCCGTAAAACACCGCCTTGATCTCTGCACACCTTGTTTCTCCTGCATCCCACGGGGCTGAGAAGATGAGGGTGGATGGCTGCTGAGGACCAGGCAGCCCCTTACCCCCGGCCAGCAGCAAGTTTGGATGGCGTTCCTGCTTTTTGCACTTTAAAAGTGACAAAAAGTCTTGTTGTGTCTTTCAAAGTTGCAGGTGGGGGTTGGGGAAGCTTCATTTCCATTGCAGCAGGACCACCCCGTGCTTGCTGGATCCTTGTTTCTGGAGCACGTAGCCCAGAGGCCACGCGTGGGGGAAGACAAGCCGTGTCCCCAGCGTCACAGTCCCGGGCTTGGATAGCGAGACAAGGAAAGTCACAGCACCCCTCGGGCACGACAAGGAGCAAGAGCTTTGCTTTCCTCCAAAAACCCAGCAGTTGTTGGTGCATTATTGCAGCCTTGGGCTAGGAAGAATGACAAATCACTAATTTTCTTTGCAAAATCCCAGCTTTTTTTTCTCTGGGGATCTCCAGTCAGCTGAAGCATTCCCTAGAATCCAATTTTCCAGAGCAGTGGAAGCCACCAGCCAGCCCGTCCAGGCAGCGAGGCCCGTTCTGCGCCCAGCTTCTGTTGTTACACCAGTCTGTGGCCGCCTTTAAGCCACGCTGTGAAGTTCCAATTGCCTTTTTTGCCAGATCATTGAGATCTACCAGAAAAAAAATAATTCGCGCCCACATCAAGGTATTTCAACTGCTACAAAATAGCAGCAGACAAGTTTCATTGGAGGAAGGAGTCTTCCTTTGGACTTTGCTTCCGAAGTCACTGAAGGGGCAGCACCGCCGATGCGAAGGGTGACTTCAGAAATCAATGCCCATACTGTCGCCAAAGCGAAGATGAAGCAGACAGGACAGCAAATTGATTTGGACGTGAGAAATTACGTCACTTATTAGTGCCCTTGGGTGTCACGCCAACGACAGCAGGGGTGCGGGCAGCTCGGGAGGCGACTCCACGCGGGACAGCGGCAGCGTGCCCATCCCGGGTCCTGAGCAGCACTGGGACCCCCGGGACCCCCAAAGGGCCCTTCGAAGGTCCATTTGTCGGTGTCTGGTTCGGCTCCGGCAACAAAGGACCACGCGGCGGCTCGCTCGGCCCCACGGCTGGGGGGG